>NC_025268.1:0-16313 GCF_978045245.1 Mus caroli | reverse complement strand
TTTGCGAAAATCCATTGTGATGTAGAGTGTTATTAGAGTTTTGGTTAGTGGGGTAAACTGATGAAAAATTTTTTCAGATACTAAAATGTAAGTTATATTTTGTGAACCACTAGAATAGATAAAGGTGATATGAAAGTCAGGGTAAAGTGTAGTAGCTAAGGGTCTACTAGTTCTTGATGTTTTTGGGGTTTGGCATCAGGGATGGGGGAAGGGGGTTTGGAGAGTTAAAATCAAGTATTAAATAATTTATATGTCTAACAAGCATGAATAATTAGCCTTAGATGATTGTGGTTATGAGGACTAATGACTCTTGACCGTAGGTGCGTCTAGACTGTGTGCTGTCCTCTCATGCCTTGACGGCTATGTTGATGAAAGTAGACCAGAATAAAAAAATACCAAATGCATGACACCACAGTTATGTTGGTCATGGGCTGATTAGACCCGTTACCATCGAGATGTCTTATTTAAGGGGAACGTATGGGCGATAACGCATTTGATGGCCCTGAAGTAAGAACCAGATGTCTGATAAAGTTTCAGGTTAGCTACCCCCAAGTTTAATGGGCCCGGAGCGAGAAGAGGGGCATAGGTGGGCGGGTTGTTGGTTTCACGGAGGATGGTAGATTAATAGACCAAATGGGGAAGGGGATAGTCATATGGAAGAGAAGGATTTATGACTTAATGGTGTATGTCAGATAACACAGATATGTCTTTAGAGCATTAATAAAATGTAGGGATTAATATTCATGTTGTAGAGAATGTAATGTTGAATTTTAGTATGTGTCTTAAATCATTGATTAAATTTACTTGCTTATATGCTAGGGGGAAATAATTTAATGTACGATATACATTAATGTTTTATTGTACTATATAATTTTATGTACACAAGAAGTAGTTTAATTAGAATATCAGCTTTGGGTGCTGATGGTGGGGAATAGGTTCCTTCTTCTTGATGTCTTGAGAAGAGTAATTCTTCATTTCAGGTTTACAAGACCAGGGTAATGCTTATACTATCAAGACATGGATGTAATTTTAGTATCTTGTCTTCAATGATTCCTGAGATTGGCATAAGAATTAAGATAATGGTGAAGTAGGAGATGGAGGCTAGTTGTCCAATGATGATAAATGGGTGTTCTACTGGTTGGCCTCCGATTCAGGTTAAAATTAATAGATTAGCTACTAATACTCAGTATAGGATTTGGGTGATTGGGCGAAATATTAGGCTTCGTTGTTTTGAAGTATGAAGAAAAGGTAAAAATGCTAAGATTAAAATGGATAGAATAAGTGCTAGAACCCCTCCTAGTTTATTAGGGATGGAACGAAGGATAGCGTATGCAAAAAGAAAATATCATTCTGGTTTAATGTGGGGTGGGGTGTTAAGTGGATTTGCTGGTATATAGTTATCTGGATCTCCTAATATATCTGGGAAAAATAATACTAAAGTTATAAGGAATAGGAATATGATAAGGATACCTAAGATATCTTTGATTGTGTAGTAAGGGTGGAATGGGATTTTGTCTGCGTCTGAGTTTAATCCTGTTGGGTTGTTTGACCCTGTTTCGTGTAGGAATAGAAGGTGGACAATTGCTAGGGCTGCAATGATAAATGGTAGAATGAAGTGGAAAGCAAAAAATCGGGTTAGTGTAGCTTTGTCTACTGAGAACCCACCTCAGATCCATTCGACTAGGGTTGTACCGATATATGGAATAGCTGATAAAAGATTTGTAATTACTGTTGCACCTCAGAATGATATTTGTCCTCATGGCAGAACATAGCCTATGAACGCTGTAGCTATTACTGCGAATAAAAGGAGGACTCCAATATTTCATGTTTCTATAAATGCATAGGATCCGTAGTAAATTCCTCGTCCTACGTGGAGAAATAAGCAGATAAAAAATATGGAGGCTCCGTTTGCATGTATATATCGAATTAGTCACCCGTAATTTACGTCTCGGCAAATGTGAGTTACTGATGAGAAAGCTGTTATTGTGTCTGATGTGTAGTGCATAGCTAAAAATAGGCCTGTAATGATTTGGACTATTAAGCAGATTCCCAGCAGGGAGCCAAAGTTTCATCATGAAGAAATATTAGATGGAGCGGGTAAGTCAACAAATGAGTGGTTGATAATTTTGAATAGTGGATGTGTTTTTCGGATGTTTGTCATTAAGAGTTTCTGTAGTTGAATTACAACGATGATTTTTCATGTCATTAGTCACAGTTGAATGCTGTGTGGAAATAATGAATAATTATATTTTTATTTTAAGTTCTTTGTTTTTGGTGGGTTGTCTTGGGTTAGCATTAAAGCCTTCACCTATTTATGGTGGTTTAGGTTTAATTGTTAGTGGGTTTATTGGTTGTCTAATGGTTTTAGGTTTTGGTGGGTCGTTTTTAGGTTTGATAGTTTTTTTAATCTATTTAGGGGGTATACTAGTTGTGTTTGGTTATACTACAGCTATAGCTACTGAGGAATACCCTGAGACTTGAGGGTCTAATTGGTTAATTTTTGGGTTTTTGATTTTAGGGGTGTTATTAGAGGTTTTTACTATTTATACGCTTGATTATTATGATGAAGTTGAATTAATTAGTCTTGATAGTCTTGGAGATTGGCTAATGTACGAAATTGATGATGTTGGTGTAATACTAGAAGGGGGGATTGGAGTTGCAGCTATGTATAGCTGTGCTACTTGGATGATGGTAGTGGCTGGGTGATCTTTATTTGCGGGGATTTTTATTATTATTGAGATCACTCGGGATTAATTATGTAGATAATAATGATTAAGATTATGCTTACTAGAAATGACATAAAGTATAGTTTGATCAGGCCTTTTTGGTTGGTTGTAAGGGTAGTCATGCTTGTGTGGATGGTTGAGGTAGATTTTGGGATTAGTTTTTCTAGTCAGATTAAGTCCAATAAGGTTAGGGATGTTTTGAGGCTAATATTGAGTGATTTTATAGGTATAATTCGATGCATGATTGGTGGAAAATAGCCTAGTAGTGTTGAGAAAGATGAAAATGAGTTTGATTTGTTTGTGGAAAATTTTATAGTTAAGTTATTTAGTTCAAGTGCAATGAGAAAGCCTAGTACTGAAATAATAAGGGCTGTTGTTTTTAGGAATCATGGTATTGTGAGGGTTTGAATGTTGGTTGGTGGGATGTTATAAGAAATAATAAATCCTGCGAAGATACTGCCTAATGCTAGGCGTTTAATTGGATTAATAAGGTCTGGATCGTTTTCATTAATGGAAATTAGTGGAGGGTAACGTGGTTTTGTTATTGTTACAAAGTAGATGATTCGCATGCTGTATATTGCTGTTATGGATGTAGCAATTAGTGTAATGAGTAGGGCTCAGGCGTTGGTATTACAGGTATTGATTGCTTCAATAATTAGGTCTTTGGAGTAGAATCCTGTTAGAAAGGGTATTCCTGTGAGGGCTAGGCTTCCGATGATTATGCAAGATGAAGTAAATGGTATAGTTTTTATTATGTTACCTATTTTTCGAATATCTTGTTCATCGGCTAGGCTGTGAATGATTGAGCCCGAGCATATAAAGAGTATGGCTTTAAAAAATGCGTGGGTGCAGATGTGCAGGAATGCTAGGTATGGTTGATTTATGCCTAGGGTAACTATTATTAGGCCAAGTTGACTTGATGTAGAGAAAGCTACAATTTTTTTGATGTCATTTTGTGTGAGAGCGCAGATAGCTGTAAATAGTGTGGTTAGGGCCCCAAGGCATAATATGATTGTTATAATGTTGTCATTGTTTGATGTTAACGGATGAAATCGGATTAAGAGGAAGATTCCCGCAACTACTATAGTGCTTGAGTGTAGCAGTGCTGAGACTGGTGTTGGACCTTCTATTGCTGATGGAAGTCATGGGTGAAGGCCAAATTGTGCGGATTTTCCTGTAGCTGCAATTAATAACCCTGTAAGTGGAATAAGATTATCATTATTAGAGAGCATGATTTGTTGAAATTCTCATGAGTTTATGTTCAGGGAGAATCAAGTTATGGCTAAAATAAATCCAATGTCTCCGATGCGATTATACAAAATTGCTTGGAGAGCTGCAGTGTTTGCGTCTGTTCGTCCATATCATCATCCAATTAATAGGAAGGACATAATTCCAACTCCCTCTCAACCAATGAATAGTTGAAACATATTGTTGGCTGAGGTTAGGATTAATATAGTAATTAGGAATAATGTAAGATACTTGATGAATCGGTTGATATGTGGGTCTGAGTGTATGTACCAAGAAGAAAATTGTATAATTGACCATGTGACGAATAGGGCTACTGATATAAATAAGATTGAGAAATAATCAATTTTAAAGCTTATTGTTAGTTTTATTGAATTTATAGTAATTCATTGTCAGGTTGTAATTATGTACTCTATATTGTTATAGAGGAATAATAGTAGTGGAAATAGGCTTAGGATGAAAGAAAATTTGATTGATGTTGTGGTATATAATGGAAAATTAATGTGTTTAGTTAAGTTAAGTATTGAAATAAAGATTGGGGATAAAAGTAGAATGAAAATTAGTAAGATTGAGGTTGTAAAAATATTGATTACTTTTATTTGGATTTGCACCAAGGTTTTTGGTTCCTAAGACCAATGGATTACTGTTATCCTATAAAAGTAAGAAAGCCATGTTTTTATACATGGTAGCATGAGTTAGCAGTTCCTGCATACTTTCTTGGTGAATAAGGAGGTTAAGTTCCTGTTGTCAGATTCACAGTCTAATGTTTTTTGTAAACTATATTCACATATTGTTAGGCCTGTAATTAGTTTTGGACTAACGGTGAGAAGAATTAGTGGAATTAAATGTAGGGCTATGAGAGTTGACTCCCGTGTGTGGGTAGGTTGAAGATTAATTATATGGCTTGTTAGCTTACCTCGCTGGGTTGTAATGACTATATATATTGAATATATACCCGTGATAATGATGTTTGTGCCTATGAGAATAATTGAAAAGTTGGATCAGGAAAATAAGGAAATAGTAATGAATAGTTCACCTATTAGGTTAATTGATGGAGGTAATGCTAGATTAGCCAGGCTAGCTAGTAGTCAGCATGTAGATATAAGTGGGAAAATTATTTGAAGTCCGCGGGCTATAATTATAGTACGGCTATGAATTCGTTCATAATTAGAATTTGCCAAGCAGAATAAGAGTGATGATGTAAGCCCATGGGCAATTATGAGTATTGTTGCTCCTATAAAACTTCATGGGGTTTGAATTATAATGGATGCAATGACTAGGGCTATATGACTAACTGAGGAGTAGGCAATTAATGATTTCAAATCTGTTTGGCGTAAGCAGATTGAACTAGTTATAATTATTCCTCATAGAGATAAAAGAATAAAGGGGTAGGCTATGTATTTTGTTAAGGGGTCTAAAATAACAGAAATACGGATTATTCCATAGCTGCCTAGTTTTAGAAGAATAGCTGCTAGAATTATTGACCCAGCAATTGGGGCTTCGACGTGAGCTTTTGGAAGTCATAGGTGAACTCCATATAGTGGTATTTTAATTAAGAATGCTATTATGCATGCTAATCATAGCAGGCTGTTGGATCAGGAATTATCTATAGTATGTGTTGTTAACAATAAAATTGTGAAGTTAAGCGTTCCGATGTAGTTTTGGATGAGGATTAGGGCAATTAGTAGTGGAATAGAACCAATTAATGTATAAAATAGAAAGTAAATTCCTGCGTTTAATCGTTCTGTCTGGTTCCCCCATCGAGTAATAATAATAAGTGTTGGAATTAGAGTTGCTTCAAATAGAATGTAAAATATAATTAGTTCGGTTGCAGAAAAAGTTATAATTAGAAGAATTTGGAGACTCACTAGTAAAGAGATATAAAGTTTTTGAAGTAAGGGATTTTCTTTTTTTAGATGATTTTGACTGGCTATGAGTATTAAGGGTAGAAGTCAAGTTGTTAAAATAATCAGTGGGGTTGACAATGGGTCCGAGGAAAATATGTTTGAGAAATTTTGATAATTCTCATCAGTTTGTCATAGTAGTGTAAGACTAATTAGGCTAACTATAAAACTATATGAGGTTGTGTTTATTCAGGTTTTTTTAGGGTTTGATAGTCAGACTAGGGGGAGAAGCATAAATGAGGGAAAGATGATCTTTAGCATTGTAGAAGGTTAAGGTTTTGTACATAATCTGTTCCGTAAGTGTTAGATACTTTTACTAATAGAGCCAGTCCTACAGCTGCTTCACATGCTGCGAAGACTAGGATAGTAATAGGAATAGGCATAGAGCTTATAGAGTTAGAATTAAGAGTAGTTATTGAAGTTATAATAAATAGGGATAATATTATGCCTTCTAAACATAGGAGAGTTGACATGAGGTGAGAGCGAAATATGAGTGTACCTAAAAGTGATAGTGTAAAGGATAAGGTGAGATTGAAGAAGGCAGATGTCATATTGGTAATTATGAATATTATCATAATCTAATGAGTCGAAATCATTAATTTTTCTTTTAAACTAATTACCATTTATTCTGTTCATTCTAATCCTTTTTGCAGTCATTCATATATTAGGCCTAATGATAGGATTGTAACAAGAATAAAGGCTATAGTTATTATAATAGTGGTGTTAGTTGTTTGAATTGCTCATGGTAGCGGTAATAGTAGAGCAATTTCTAAGTCGAATAATAAAAATGTAATAGCTACTAGGAAAAATTTTATCGAGAATGGTAGGCGTGCAGAGCTTGTAGGGTCAAAGCCACATTCATATGGGTTTGCTTTTTCTGAATATAAATTTATTTGGGGCAGTCAAAATGCAATTGAGATTAATGCGAGGGATAGTAAGGTGTTGATAAAAATAACAATAAACAAGTTAATTACTCTCTTCCGGGTGTTTTCAGAATCTACTAATTGGAAGTCAGTTATATTAATTATACTAAGAGAGTAAGAGCCTCATCAATAAATAGAAACATATAGGAATAGTCAAACTACATCTACGAAATGTCAGTATCATGCTGCGGCTTCAAATCCGAAGTGATGTTTTGATGTGAAGTGAAATTTTAATTGTCGGAGAAGGCAAATAATAAGGAAAGTTGATCCAATAATTACGTGTAGTCCGTGGAACCCTGTGGCTATAAAGAATGTGGATCCGTAAATTCCATCTGAAATGGAAAATGATGTTTCGAAATATTCAGAGGCTTGTAGTACGGTAAAATAAAGCCCTAGTATAATGGTAATTAGTAAGGCTTGATTTATGTGATTTCGTTTCCCTTCTATTAGGCTATGATGGGCTCATGTAATTGACACACCTGATGCTAATAGAACTGATGTATTGAGTAGCGGGACTTCTAGTGGATTGAGTGGGAAAATTCCTGTTGGTGGTCAGCATCCTCCGAGGTCATGTGTTGGGACAAGGCTAGAGTGGTAAAATGCTCAGAAAAATCCGGCAAAGAAAAATACTTCAGAAACAATAAATAAGATTATTCCATATCGCAGGCCTTTTTGTACAATGGGAGTGTGATGGCCTTGATAGGTTCCCTCACGGATTACGTCTCGTCATCATTGATACATCGTGAGGATATTAGTTAAAAGGCCGAGAGTAAGTAGTGTAATTGAGTTAAAGTGAAATCATATTACTAAGCCTGATGTTAGTAGAAGGGCTGAAAAGGCACCTGTTAATGGTCATGGGCTTGGATTAACTATGTGATAAGCATGAGTTTGGTGGGTCATTATGTGTTATCATGTAAATATAGGCTTACTAGAAGAGTAAATACGTAAGCTTGAATTAATGCTACTGCAAATTCTAATACTGTAAGCAGTAGAAGAATAATAAATGTAATTGTAGCTGTTGGTGGACTAATATTTATTAATACCAGTGTAGCCCCTCCAATTAGGTGTATTAATAGATGGCCTGCGGTGATGTTAGCTGTTAGTCGGACTGCTAGAGCTATAGGTTGGATAAATAGGCTAATTGTTTCGATAATAATTAATATAGGAATTAGTGTGATGGGAGTACCTTGTGGAAGAAAGTGGGCGAGTGAGCTTTTTAGTTTATGGCGGAAGCCTATAATCACGGCTCCAGCTCATAGTGGAATAGCTATACTTAGGTTTATTGATAGTTGGGTAGTAGGCGTAAATGTGTGGGGTAGTAGACCTAAAAGATTTGTTGAGCCAATAAATATAATAAGGGAGATGATTATTAAAGCTCATGTTCGTCCTTTTGGAGTGTGAATTAATATTATTTGTTTAATAATAAGTTTAATTAGTCAGTGTTGGAAGGAGTGGAGTCGGTTGTTAATTAGGCGTTTTGAGGATGGAAATAGGATGGATGGAAACATAATAATAGTCACAACGACTGGTAAGCCTATTACTGTTGGGGTAATGAATGAGGCAAATAGATTTTCGTTCATTTTGATTCTCAAGGGTTTTTTACTTTTATAGTTGTAAGTGATTTTGGTGATGGTGGTAGTGGAAAGATTTGTGAGGAAATTTTTAGTTGAAATAAAATAAATAGAGTAATTATTGATGAAATAATTGTAATAAATCATGTAGATGTATCTAGTTGTGGCATATCATTATGGAGATTTTAAGGTCTCTAACTTTAACTTAAAAGGTTAACGCTCTTAGCTTCATAATGGATTTAGATTATAGAAGCCGATCAGTTTTCGAAATATTTTAGTGGAACTATTTCAAGGACGATAGGTATAAAACTATGATTAGAGCCGCAAATTTCGGAGCATTGTCCGTAGAACAATCCTGGTCGGTTTGATGTCACGGTTGCTTGGTTTAGCCGGCCTGGGATGGCGTCAGTTTTTAATCCTAATGAGGGTACAGCTCATGAGTGAAGTACATCTTCAGATGAAATTAGCATACGAATTGGAAGTTCTATAGGTAGAACAACTCGGTTATCGACTTCTAATAATCGCAGTTCACCTGGTTTTAAGTCATTTGTTGGAACTATATATGAGTCGAAGCATAGGTCTTCGTAGTCAGTATATTCATAGCTTCAGTATCATTGGTGACCTATAGTTTTCACAGTTAGGACAGGATTGTTGATTTCGTCTATTATATATAAAATGCGAAGGGAGGGTAAAGCAATTATGATAAGGATAACAGCAGGTAAAATGGTTCAAATAGTTTCAACTTCTTGAGCATCTATTGTGCTTGTATGTGTAAGTTTTGTTGTTAATATAAGTGAAATAATGTAAAGAACCAGAGAACTAATTAAAAAAACAATTATTAATGTGTGGTCGTGGAAGTTTATTAATTCTTCTATAATAGGGGACGTGGCGTCTTGTAAGCCTAGTTGGAATGGGTAAGCCATATAAGATATATAGATTTTTGGTCTATAATTTAACTTTGACAAAGTTATGTAATTGTTTTACTAATATCTTATTGAGAAAGACATATAGGATATGGGATTGGCTTGAAACCAGTTTTAGGGGGTTCGACTCCTTCCTTTCTTATTTTACCTTAACATAAGTTGGCTCTTCAAATGTGTGGTAAGGAGGGGGACAGCCATGAAGTCACTCTAAGTTTGTTGAGGCATATGATACTGATGATACTTCTCGTTTTGAAGCGAAGGCTTCTCAGATTATAAAAATTATTACGAGTACAGCTGTTAATGAGATGAAGGATCCTATAGAAGATACAGTATTTCATGTGGTATAAGCATCTGGGTAATCTGAGTAACGTCGTGGTATCCCTGAGAGGCCTAGAAAATGTTGAGGGAAGAATGTCATATTTACTCCTACAAATATAATAGCGAAATGGGCTTTTGCTCATGTATCATCTAGGGTATAACCTGAGAATAGTGGAAATCAGTGAACGAATCCTGCTATAATAGCAAAAACTGCTCCTATGGATAGGACATAGTGGAAATGAGCTACTACATAGTATGTATCATGAAGCACAATGTCAAGTGATGAATTTGATAGAACAATTCCGGTTAGTCCACCAACTGTAAATAAGAAAATAAAGCCTAAGGCTCATAGTATGGCTGGAGATCATTTGATATTACCTCCATGTAGGGTTGCAAGTCAGCTAAATACTTTTACACCTGTGGGAATTGCAATAATTATGGTAGCTGATGTAAAGTAGGCTCGTGTGTCTACATCTAATCCTACTGTAAATATATGGTGGGCTCATACAATAAAACCTAAGAAACCAATTGACATCATTGCTCATACTATTCCTATGTAACCAAAAGGTTCTTTTTTTCCAGAATAGTAGGTAACTACATGTGAAATGATACCAAATCCAGGAAGAATAAGAATGTAGACTTCTGGGTGACCAAAGAATCAGAATAGATGTTGGTAAAGGATTGGATCTCCCCCTCCGGCAGGATCAAAGAAAGTTGTATTAAGGTTACGGTCTGTTAGCAGTATAGTGATTCCTGCAGCTAGAACTGGTAGGGATAGTAAAAGTAATACAGCAGTAATTAGTACTGATCAAACAAATAGCGGGGTTTGATATTGAGTTATAGCTGGGGGTTTTATATTAATAATTGTAGTAATAAAGTTGATTGCACCTAGAATAGATGAAACACCAGCTAAATGGAGGGAGAAAATTGTTAGGTCTACTGATGCTCCTGCATGAGCTAAATTTCCAGCTAGAGGGGGGTAAACTGTTCATCCCGTTCCTGCTCCTGCTTCTACTATAGATGATGCTAGAAGAAGGAGGAAAGATGGGGGAAGTAGTCAAAAGCTTATATTATTTATTCGTGGAAATGCTATATCTGGGGCTCCAATTATTAGTGGAACAAGTCAGTTTCCGAAGCCTCCAATTATTATTGGCATAACTATAAAAAAAATTATCACGAATGCATGGGCAGTTACAATAACATTATAAATCTGGTCATCTCCTAGAAGTGCACCTGGTTGTCCTAATTCTGCTCGAATTAAAATACTTAGTGCGGTTCCTACTATTCCTGCTCAGGCTCCAAATAGTAGATATAGGGTTCCAATATCTTTATGGTTAGTTGAGAATAGTCAACGATTAATGAACATAGGTAAAATGGCTGAGTAAGCATTAGACTGTAAATCTAAACACAGAGGTTCAAACCCTCTTTTTACCAAAGGTCTTAAGGTGATATTCATGTCGAATTGCAAATTCGAAGGTGTAGAGAAATCTCTACTAAGACTTCTACCGCCACTTTCTTTTTTTTTTTGGCGGTAGAAGTAGATTGAAGCCAGGTGTAGGGTATTTAGCTGTTAACTAAAATTTCGTAGGTTTAACTCCTACCAATCTAGTTAAGGTCTTAGCTTAATTAAAGCGATTGATTTGCATTCAATAGATGTAGGGTATAGTCTTACAGTCCTTATCAGAAGTTAAACTTGGTTGTTTTCTTGGGGCTTTGAAGGCTCACGGACTAATATATCCTAAACTTCTATATGATGAGTTGGGGGGAGAGGGGTAGAGTTATTGTACTTAAAATAGTTATAATAGATAGTGTTAGATATGACTTGAATTTTGGTTGAAAGCTTATTATTTTTGAGTTATTATTTGTTGGAAATATTGTTAGGGAGGTGGAGTAAATTAGGCGTGTATAGAAAAATAAGTTGAGAAGTGCTATTATTGCTATTAGTGTTGCTAAAATTAAGCAGTTATTTTTTATCAGTTCTGTGATGATAATTCATTTTGGTAGAAATCCTGTTAAGGGTGGAAGGCCTCCTAAAGATAGTAAAATAAGGGAAATTATTGTGAGTACTGCTGGGGTTTTATTTCATAAAAGTGAAATTGAATTAATGTTCATAGAGTTGTTGAGTATTAGAGCTATAAATATAGGAATTGTAAGTAGAATATAAATTGCAAGATTAAGTAGGGTAAGTGATGGGTTGTATGGTAAAATTGCCAATATTCATCCTATGTGGGCGATTGATGAGTAGGCTATAATTTTTCGTGTTTGTGTCTGGTTAAGACCTCCTCATGCTCCTAAAAAGATGGATGAAATTGCTATTAATAAAATAATGGTAGAATCTAGTAAGTGGAAAATTTGGATTAAGATAGATAGAGGTGCAATTTTTTGTCATGTGAGGAGGATTAATCCTGTGTGAAGGGGAATTCCTTGAGTTACTTCTGGTAATCAGAAGTGGAAAGGAGCAAGGCCAAGTTTTATTGATAGAGCTATTAGTGATATGTTGAGGATTAAGCTACTTGTTTGTTGTTGAAATATTCATGTTCCTAATTGCTTATAGTTAAGTACAATGGCTAGAAGAATAATTATTGAGGCTGTTGCCTGTGTCACGAAGTATTTTGTTGCTGCTTCGGTTGATCGTGGGTTCTTTTTGTTAATTAGTAGGGGAATAATTGACAGTAGGCTAAATTCTAGGCCCACCCATATTAGTAAGAGGTTAGTGCTGGATATAGTGATTACAGGACCTAGAAAGATTGTAGAGTAAATAATAATAAGGGTAATGGGATTTATTAGTACGGGAAGGGTTTAAACCAACGTTTTCGGGGTATGGGCCCGATAGCTTAATTAGCTGACCTTACTAGGATGGGGTGTATAGGTAGCACGAAGAATTTTGAATTCTTAGGTGTAGGTTCAATTCCTATTGTCCTAGAAATAAGAGGATTCAAACCTCTATAATTTACTCTATCAAAGTAACTCTTTTATCAGACATATTTCTATATGAGCGGGGGGGTCCCCGCTAGAAAAATAGGTAAGGAGATATGCCATATACATAGTGCTAGCGTTAGAGGTAAAAAGTTTTTTCATAGGAGATGTATAAGTTGATCATAACGAAAGCGTGGGTAAGATGCTCGGATTCATAAGAATGCAGATGATAATAGTAGGGCTTCTGTTATGAAATTGATTGAATAGAGTTCTGGGATATTAATGTAGTGTAGTGGTCCTAAGAAAATAACAGTTGTTAGGGCGTTTATAAGAATAATGTTAGTATATTCTGCTATAAAGAATAAAGCGAATGGACCGGCTGCATACTCTACATTAAACCCTGATACTAGTTCTGATTCACCTTCGGTCAGGTCGAAGGGAGCCCGATTAGTTTCTGCTAGGGTTGAGATAAATCATATTATGGCTATAGGTCAGGCTGGAATAATGAGTCATAAGTGTTCTTGAGTTGTAATTAGTGTTTGTAGGGAGTAGGACCCGCTTATTAGTAGGACTGATAATAGGATAATAGCTATAGTTACTTCATATGAAATTGTCTGAGCTACAGCTCGTAGTGCCCCAAATAGGGAGTATTTAGAGTTTGAGGCCCACCCAGATCATAAGATGGAGTAAACTGATAGACTGGATGTTGCTAAAATAAATAGAATTCCTAAGTTTAAGTTAATTAGTGGGTGAGGTATTGGTAATGGAACTCATAGGCTTAGTGCTAATGTAAGTGATAGGGTTGGGGCAATAATAAACAGGGAGATTGAGGTTGTTAAAGGACGTATTGGTTCTTTTATAAATAGTTTTATGGCATCTGCAAATGGTTGTAGAATGCCATATGGGCCTACGATGTTAGGGCCTTTTCGTAATTGTATATATCCTAAGATTTTGCGTTCTACTAGCGTGAGGAAGGCTATAGCGATTAAAATGGGAACAAGGAGTGTTAGGATATTAATAAAATACACTATTAGGGAGAGGATTTGAACCTCTGGGAACAAGGTTTTAAGTCTTACGCAATTTCCTGGCTCTGCCACCCTAATAACCTTATCGAGGTTAGTAAATGTACATATATATATTTTATTTAGATTTAATTCATAAATTAAGTTAAGAGCGCTTATTTGTAAGGTGGCTCTATTTCTCTTGTCCTTTCGTACTGGGAGAAATTGTTAATAGATAGAAACCGACCTGGATTTCTCCGGTCTGAACTCAGATCACGTAGGACTTTAATCGTTGAACAAACGAACCATTAATAGCTTCTGCACCATTGGGATGTCCTGATCCAACATCGAGGTCGTAAACCCTAATTGTCGATATGAACTCTTAAATAGGATTGCGCTGTTATCCCTAGGGTAACTTGGTCCGTTGATCAAAATATATTGGGTCAATAAGACAAGTTAATATTACTTTGACTTGTTAGTCTAGGTTACAATCATTCGGAGGATTTTTTATTCTCCGAGGTCACCCCAACCGAAATTTTTAGCTTAAAACTATGGCTTTTGGGTCATTAGACTTGTGGGTTGTAATAGTTAAGCTATATAATTTAAGCTCCATAGGGTCTTCTCGTCTTATTATTGTATTTCAGCCTCTTCACTGAAAGGTTAATTTCACTGATTAAAGATAAGAGACAGTTGAACCCTCGTTAAGCCATTCATGCTAGTCCCTAATTAAGGAACAAGTGATTATGCTACCTTTGCACGGTCAGGATACCGCGGCCGTTAAACTTTAGTCACTGGGCAGGCAGTGCCTCTAATACTTATTATGCTAGAGGTGATGTTTTTGGTAAACAGGCGGGGTTCTTGTTTGCCGAGTTCCTTTTATCTTTTTTAATCTTTCCTTAAAGCATTCCGGTGTTGGATTAACAGAGTAAGGGGTTTAGACGGTTTTATTGTAAAGTTGTAGTCTAAGGTCTGAATAACTAACAATGGTTATCCGAGTTGTTATACACGTATGCTTGGAGAATAGAAATTCTTGTTACTCATACTAACAGTATCTCATCTATAGAGTTATAGATTAACCCAATTTTCAGTTTGGGAAATTATTACATATTATAGGATTAATTGAAATTTTATGTTGAGCTTGAACGCTTTCTTTATTGATGGCTGCTTTTAGGCCTACAATGGTTAAAGATATTTTGTATTTATTCACCATTAAAGGTTTTTTCCATTCCAAAAGAGCTGTCCCTCTTTTGGCTATAATTTAAATTTACTTTTATATTTTATTATTTTTTTAGTAAATTTAAAGTTGAACTTAAATTCATTTTTTGGGTAACCAGCTATCACCAAGCTCGTTAGGCTTTTCACCTCTACCTAAAGATCTTCCCACTATTTTGCCACATAGACGGGTTGATTCATAAAATTGTCTTTAGGTAGCTCGTTTGGTTTCGGGGTTTCTAGCTATAATTCTTTTAGTTAGAAGTTTTCTAGTTAATGCATTATGCAAAAGGTACAAGGTTTAATCTTTACTTTTTTTTACTTTTAATTAGTCTTTCATCTTTCCCTTACGGTACTTACTCTATGGCTCCTAGGTATATTCGTTTATTTCTTTCTCCAATACTATAAGTAAATTAAATGTTTTGGTTTAGGTAGTAAAATAGTTGTGTTTTGTGTTGCTAGGGCTAGGATTAGTTCAGAGTGTTCATTTGTTATGAATTCTTCTGGGTGTAGGCCAGATGCTTTAGAATTAAGCTACACTATGATTATTCCAAGCACACTTTCCAGTATGCTTACCTTGTTACGACTTATCTCCTCTCATAAATGTGTTACTAAGTAATTATATATTCATATTAAGTTGAGTTTAATTTGAGGAGGGTGACGGGCGGTGTGTGCGTACTTCATTGCTCGATTCAATTAAGCTCTCTATTCTTAATTTACTACTAAATCCTCCTTAATCCTTTAGTTTCATAAAGGGTATAGTAATGTTCTTTTAAAAGAAAATGTAGCCCATTTCTTCCCATCTCATTGGCTACACCTTGACCTAACGTTTTTATGTTTGATTCTTATGCTTACTTTAATACCTTTTTTAGGGTTTGCTGAAGATGGCGGTATATAGGCTGAATTAGCAAGAGATGGTGAGGTAGAGCGGGGTTTATCGATTATAGAACAGGCTCCTCTAGATGGATATAAAGTACCGCCAAGTCCTTTGAGTTTTAAGCTATGGCTAGTAGTTCTCTGGCAAATAATCTTGTTGATAAGGTTATTTAGGTTTATGGCTAAGCATAGTGGGGTATCTAATCCCAGTTTGGGTCTTAGCTGTCGTGTTTTATAAATTATTAGAATTACTTTCGTTATTGAGTTTAGGTCCTAACAATGAATTTTCACATATAAGTTGGATTTTAATTCTATTTGTTCATTTACAGTTAACACATTTTACGCCGAAAATAATTAGTTTGGGTTAATCGTATGACCGCGGTGGCTGGCACGAAATTTACCAACCCTAAGAGGTATAACTTAGTCAAACTTTCGTTTATTGCTTAATATTTATCACTGCTGGATCCCGTGGGGGTGTGGCTGGGCAAGGTGTCTTAAGCTATTATTATGTGCTTGATACCCTCTCCTTAAATTTTAGGTAAATGTTTAAGGGATTTTACACCGGTATATAGAGATTTGCATGTGTAATTTTACCTCCAATTAATTATAAGGCCAGGACCAAACCTTTGTGTTTATGGGATTGAGTAAATCCATCTAAGCATTTTCAGTGCTTTGCTTTATTATTAAGCTACATTAAC
>NW_028228449.1:0-1000 GCF_978045245.1 Mus caroli | reverse complement strand
GTGAAAATTAAAAATTCACACTGAAGGACCTGGAATATGGCAAGAAAACCTGAAAAACGTGGAAATGAGAAAATCACACTGTAAGTCCCAGAATATGACGAAAAAACCTGAAAGAAGTAGAAAATTAAAAATTCACACTGAAGGACCCAGAATATGTAGAGATAACCTGAAAAACGAGGAAAATTAAAAATTCACACTGAGGGACCCAGAATATGGCGAGAAAACCTGAAAAAATTAGAAAATTAAAAATTCACACTGAAGGACCCCGAATATGGCCAGAAAAACTGAAAAAGGTGAAAATGACAATAATCACACTATAGGACCCAGAATTGCGAAAAAACTTGAAAAGCGTCGAAAATGAGAAAATCACACTGTAGGACCCATAATGTGCCGAGAAACCCTGAAAACGTGGTAAATTAAAAATATACGGTGTAGGACCCAGAATATGGTAAGAAACCCTGAAAAAAGTAGAAAATTAAAATCTCAGAGTGAAGTACCCCAAGAATTGCGAAAAAACTTGAAAATCGTGGAAAATGAGAAAATCACACTGCTGGACCCAGAATATGCCGATAAACCCTGAAAAACGTGAAAATTAAAAATTCACATTGTCGGACACAGAATATGGCAAGAATCATGAAAAAAGTGGAAAAATAAAAATTCACACTGTATTACCCAGTATATGGCGAGAAATATTGAAAACGTGGAAAATTAAAAAATCACACTGAAGTACCCCTTATATGGCAAGAAAACCTGAAAATCAAGGAAAATTCAAAACTCACACTAAAGGACCCAGAATATGGCGAGAAATCCTAAAAAAAAAAGATGGAAAATGAGAATAATCACACTATAGAATCCAGATTTGGAAAAAAAAATTGAAAAACGTCGAAAATGAGAAAATCACACTGTAGGACCCAGAATATGCCGAGAAACCCTGAAAACATGGAAAATTAAAAATACACGCTGTAGGACCCAGAATATGGCGAGAAACCCTGAAAAAAGT
>NW_028228448.1:0-1000 GCF_978045245.1 Mus caroli | reverse complement strand
AGGGTTTCTTACCATATTCCAGGTCCTACAGTGTGATTTTCTCATCTTAAGACTTTTTCTGTGTTTCTCATCATATTCTGGGTCCTAGTGCATGATTTTCTCATTTTTCGACTTTTTGAGGGTTTCTCACCATATTCCAAGTCCTACAGTGTGATTTTCTCATTTTTTGAATTTTTCAGGGTTTCTCATCATATTCCAAATCCTAGAGTGTGATATTCTCATTTTTCGACTTTTTCAGTGTTTGTCACCATATTGCATGTACTACAAGTTTGATTTTCTTATATTTCGACTGTTTCAGGGTTTCTCACCACATTCCAGGTCCTACTGGGTGATTTTCTCATTTTAATACTTTTTTAGTGTTTCTCACCATATTCCAGGTACTAGAGTGTGATTTTTTCATTTTTTGACTTTTTCACGGTTTCTCATCATATTCCAAGTCCTAGAGTGTGATTTTTGCCTTTTTCGTATTTTTCAGGGTTTCTCAACATATTCCAGGTCCTACAGTTTGATTTTCTCATTTTTCGACTTTTTCAGGGTTTCTCACCAGCTTCCAGGTCCTACTGCGTGATTTTCTCATTTTTCGACTTTTTTCAGGATTTCTCACCATATTCTGGGTCCTACTACATGATTTTCTCATTTTTCGATGTTTCAGGGTTTCTCACCATATTCCAGTCCTAGAGTGTGATTTTCTCATTTTTTAACTTTTTCAGGGTTTCTTACGGTATTCCAGGTTCTACATTGTCATTTTCTCATTTTTCGAATATTTCAGGTTTTCTCAACATATTCCAGGCCCTACACTGTCATTTTATAATTTGCGACTTTTTCAGAGTTTCTACCCATATTCCATGTACTACGGTGTGATTTTTCTCATTTTTTGACCTTTTCAGGGTTTCTCACCATATTCCAGGTCCTAAGGTGTGATTTTCTCATTTTAAGACTTTTTCAGTATTTTTCACCATATTCCAAGTACTACAGTGTGATTTTCTATTTTAAGACTTTT
>NW_028228447.1:0-1000 GCF_978045245.1 Mus caroli | reverse complement strand
AGTACCTGGAATATGGTGAGAAACCCTGAAAAAGTCCAAAAATAAGAAATTCACACGTGTAGGACCTGCAATATGGTGAGAAACCCTGAAAAAGTCAAAAAATGAGAAAATCACACTGTAGGACTTGGAATAAGATGAGACACCCTGAAAAAGTCAGAAAATGAGAAAATTTCACTGTAGGACTTAGAATAAGATGAGAAACCCTGAAAAAGTTGAAAAATGAGAAAATCACAATGTAGAAGATGGAATATGGTGAGCAATCCTGAAAAAGTCAAAAAATGAGAAAATCACACTGTGGAACCTGGAATATGGTGAGAAACTCTGAAAAAGTCGAAAAATTGGAAAAATCACACTCTAGGACTTGGAATATGATGAGAAACCCTGAAAAAGTCAAAAATGAGAAAATCAGACTGTAGTAGCTGGAATATGGTGAGAAACATTGAAAAAGTCTCAAAATGAGAAAATCACACAATTGGACCTGCAATATGGTGAGAAACACTGAAACAGTCGAAAAATAAGAAAATCAAACTTGTAGGACCTGCAATATGGTGAGAAACCCTGAAAAAGTCGAAAAATGAGAAAATCACACTGTAGGACTTGGAATAAGATGAGACACCCTGAAAAAGTCAAAAAATGAGAAAATTTCACTGTAGGACTTGGAATAAGATGAGAAACCCTGAAAAAGTTGAAAAATGAGAAAATCACAATGTAGAAGATGGAATATGGTGAGCAATCCTGAAAAAGTCAAAAAATGAGAAAATCACACTGTGGAACCTGGAATATGGTGAGAAACTCTGAAAAAGGCGAAAAATTGGAAAAATCACACTCGAGGACTTGGAATATGATGAGAAATCCTGAAAAAGTCAAAAATGAGAAAATCAGACTGTAGTAGCTGGAATATGGTGAGAAACATTGAAAAAGTCTCAAAATAAGAAAATCACACAGTTGGACCTGCAATATGGTGAGAAACACTGAAACAGTCGAAAAATAAGAAAATCAA
>NW_028228446.1:0-1000 GCF_978045245.1 Mus caroli | reverse complement strand
CATATTCTGGGTCCTACAGTGTGAATTTTTAATTTCCTACCTTTTTCAAGGTGTTCTAGCCATATTTTGGTCCTACAGTGTGAATTTTTAATTTTCCACATTTTTCAGTGTTTCTCGCCATATCCTGGGTCCTACAGTGGTAATATTTAATTTTCCATGTTTTTCAGGTTTTTTCGTCATAATCTGGGTCCTAGAGTGTGATTTTCTCATTTCTATGTTTTTCAGGTTTTCTTGCCATATTCCAGGTCCTCAGTGTGAATTTTTAATTTTCCACGTTTTTCAGTGTTTCTCACCATATTCTGGGTAATACAGTGTAAATTTTTAATTTTCCACTTTTTTCATGGTTTCTCACCATATTCTGGTCCTACAGTGTGAATATTTAATTTTCCACCTTTTTCAGGTTTTCTCTGGACATTTTGGGTCCTACACTGTGAATTTTTAATTTTCCACGTTTTTCAAGTTTCTTTCCATATTCTGGTCCTACAGTGTGAATTTATAATTTTCCATATTTTTCAGGTTTTCTCGCCATATTCTGGGTCCTTCAGTGTGAATTTTTAATTTTCCAGGTTTTTCAGGGTTTCTTAGCATATTCTGGGTCCTGTAGTGCGATTTTCTCATTTTCGACGTTTTTCATGTTTTTTCACAATTCTGGGTCCTACACTGTGATTATTCTCATTTTCCACCTTTTTCAGTTTTTCTCGCCATATTCGGGGTCCTTCAGTGTGAATTTTTAATTTTCTACTTATTTCAGGTTTTCTCGCCATATTCTGGGTCCTTCAGTGCGAGTTTTTAATTTTCCAAGTTTTTCAGGTTTTTTCGTCATATTCTGGGTCCTTCAGTGGTAATATTTAATTTTCCATGTTTTTCAGGTTTTTTCGTCATAGTCTGGGTCCTAGAGTGTGATTTTTCTCATTTCTATGTTTTTCAGGTTTTCTTGCCCCATTCCAGGTCCTCGGTGTGAATTTTTAATTTTCCACGTTTTTCAGTGTTTCTCACCATA
>NW_028228445.1:0-1000 GCF_978045245.1 Mus caroli | reverse complement strand
AACTCTGAAATAGTCAAAAACATGAGAAAATCACGCAGTAGTACCTGGAATATGGTGAGAAACCCTGAAAAAGTCGAAAAATGAGAAAATCATGCAGTAGGACCTGGAATATGGTGAGAAACTCTGAAAAAGTCGAAAAATAAGAAATTCACACTTGTAGGACCTACAATATGGTGAGAAACCCTGAAAAAGTCCAAAAAAGAGAAAATCACACTCTAGGACTTGGAATATGATGAGAAACCTGAAAAAGTAAAAAAATGAATAAATCACACTGTAGTACCTAGAATATGGTGAGAAATACTGAAAAAGTCTTAACGTGAGAAAATCACACAGTAGGACCTGGAATATGGTGAGAAACCCTGAAACATTTGAAAAATGAGAAAATCAAAACTTGTAGTACCTGCAATATGGTGAGAAACCCTGAAAAAGTCGAAAAATGAGAAAATCACACTATAGGACATGGAATAAGATGAGAGACTGTGAAAATTTTAAAAAATGAATAAAATACACTGTAGTAGTTGGAACATGGTGTGAAACCCTGCAAAAGTCGAAAAATAAGAAAATACACACTTGTAGGACCTGCAATATGGTGAGAATCACTGAAAAACTCGAAAAATGAGAAAATCACACTCTAGGACTTGGAATATGATGAGAAACCCTGAAAAAGTCGAAAAATGAGAAAATTACACTGGTGGACATGGAATATGTTGAGAAACCCTTTAAAAGTCGAAAAAGAGAAAGTCACCCTGTAGGACTTGGAATATGATGAGGGAAAACCTGAAAAAGTCAAAAAATGAGAAAATAACACTGTAGTACCTTGAATATGGTGAGAAAACACTGAAAAAGTCGAAAAATGAGAAAATCACACAGTAGGACCTGGAATATGGTGAGAAACCCTGAAGCAGTCGAAAATAAGAAAATCAAATTTGTCGTATCTGCAATATGGTGAGAAACCCTGAAAAAGTCAAAAAATGAGAAAAATACACTGAAGGAGCTGGAA
>NW_028228444.1:0-1000 GCF_978045245.1 Mus caroli | reverse complement strand
AGGGTTTCTTGGCATATTCTGGGTCCTACAGTGTGATTTTCTCATTTTCCACTTTTTTCAAGTTTTTTCGCAATTCTGGGTCCTTCAGTGTGAATTTTTAATTTTCTACTTTTTTCAGGTTCTCTCGCCATTTTTTTGGTCCTTCAGTGTGAGGTTTTAATTTTCTTATTTTTCAGGGTTTCTCGACATATTCTGTGTCCTACATCGTGTATTTTTAATTTTCCACGCTTTTCAAGTTTTTACTTCATATTCTGGGTCCTACATTGTGATTTTCTATTTTTCCACCTATTTCAGGTTTTCTCGCCATATTCTGGTTCCTACAGTGTGAGTTTTGAATTTTTCTCATTTTTCAGGTTTCCTAGCCATATTCCGGGTCCTTCAGTTGACTATTTTAATTTTCCACGTTTTTCAGTATTTCTCGCCATATTTAGGGTGAATTTTTAATTTTTACATTTTTCAGGGTTTCTGGCATATTCTGGGTCTTGCAGTGTGATTTTCTCATTTTCCACTTTTTTCGAGTTTTTTCGGAATTCTGCGTTTTACAGTGTGATTTTCTCATTTTACAACTTTTTAAGGATTTCTCGCCATATTTAGGGTCCTTCAATGTGATTTTTTACTTTTCTAATTTTTCAGTGTTTCTCTACATATTCTGTGTCCTCCAACGTGTATTTTTACTTTTCCTCGTTTTTCAGGGTTTCTCGGCATACTCTGGGTCCTACAGTGTGATTTTCTCATTTTCGACGTTTTTCACTTTTTTTTTTTCCAAGTCTGGGTACTACATTGTGATAATTCTCACTTTCCACCTTTTTCAGGTTTTCTCGCCTATATTCTGGATCCTACAGTGTGTTTTTGAATTTTCCTCATTTTTCAGTTTTTCTCGCCATATGCCGGGTACTTCAGTGTGAATTTTTAATTTTCCACGTTTTTCAGGTTTTTCCGTCATATTCTGGGTCCTACAGTGTGATTTTCTCATTTCCACGTTTTTCAGGTTTTCTTCACA
>NW_028228443.1:0-1000 GCF_978045245.1 Mus caroli | reverse complement strand
TTTACTTTTCTGATATTTCAGGGTTTCTCGCCATATTCTGGGTCCTACAGCGTGTATTTTTAATTTTCCACGTTTTTCAGGGTATCTCGGCATATTCTGGGTCCTAGAGTATTATATTCACATTTTCGACGTTTTTCAATTTTTTTTTTTCAAATCTGGGTCCTACAGTGTGATTATTCTCATTTTCCACCATTTTCAGGTTTTTTCATCATATTCAGGTTCCTACAGTGTGATTTTCTCATTTCCACGTTTTTCAGGTTTTCTTGACATATTCCAGGTCATTCAGTGTGAATTTTTAATTTTCCACGTTTTTCATTATTTCTCGCCATATTCTTTGTCCGACAGTGTGAATTTTTAATTTTCACGTTTTTCAGAGTTTCTCTGCATATTCTGGGTTCTGCAGTGGGATTTTCTCATTTTCCAACTTTTTCAGGTTTTCTAGCCATATTTGGTGTCCTTCAGTGTGAATTTGTAATTTTCTAGTTTTTTCAGGGTTTCTCTCTGTATTCTGCGTCCTACAGCATGTATTTTTAATTTTCCACGTTTTCAGGGTTTCTTGGCATATTCTGGGTCCTACAGTGTGATTTTCTCATTTTCCACTTTTTTCAAGTTTTTTCGCAATTCTGGGTCCTTCAGTGTGAATTTTTAATTTTCTAATTTTTTCAGGTTCTCTCGCAATTTTTTTTGGTCCTTCAGTGTGAGGTTTTAATTTTCTTATTTTTCAGGGTTTCTCGACATATTCTGTGTCCTACATCGTGTATTTTTAATTTTCCACGCTTTTCAAGTTTTTACTTCATATTCTGGGTCCTACATTGTGATTTTCTATTTTTCCACCTATTTCAGGTTTTCTCGCCATATTCTGGTTCCTACAGTGTGAGTTTTGAATTTTTCTCATTTTTCAGGTTTCCTAGCCATATTCCGGGTCCTTCAGTGTGAATATTTTAATTTTCCACGTTTTTCAGTATTTCTCGCCATATTCTGGGTGAATTTTTAATTTTTA
>NW_028228442.1:0-1000 GCF_978045245.1 Mus caroli | reverse complement strand
GAGAGAAATCGTTAAAAAGTAGAAAAATAAGATATACACACTTGTAGGACATGCAATATGGTGAGAGACCCTGAAAAAGTCCAAAAATAAGAAATTCACACGTGTAGGACCTGAAATATGGTGAGAAACCCTGAAAAAGTCGAAAAATGAGAAAATCACACTGTAGGACTTGGAATAAGATGAGACACCCTGAAAAAGTCAAAAAATGAGAAAATTTAACTGTAGGACTTGCAATAAGATGAGAAACCTGAAAAAGTTGAAAAATGAGAAAATCACAATGTAGAAGATGGAATATGGTGAGCAATCCTGAAAAAGTCAAAAAATGAGAAAATCACACTCTGGAACCTGGAATATGGTGAGAAACTCTGAAAAAGGCGAAAAATTGGAAAAATCACACTCTAGGACTTGGAATATGATGAGAAACCCTGAAAAAGTCAGAAAATGAGAAAATCACACTGTAGGATTTAGAATATGATGAGAAACCGTGAAAAAGTCAAAAAATGAGAAAAATACACTGTAGAAGCTGGAATATGGTGAGTAAACCCTGAAAAAGTCGAAAAATAAGAAAATCACACTGTAGTACCTTGAATATTGTGAGAAAACACTGAAAAAGTCTAAAAATGAGAAAATCACACAGTAGGACTTGGAATATGGTGAGAAACCCTGAAACAGTCGAAAACTAAGAAAATCAAACTTGTAGTACCTGCAATATGGTGAGAAACCCTGAAAAAG
This sequence comes from Mus caroli, assembly GCF_978045245.1. NCBI lineage: Eukaryota > Metazoa > Chordata > Mammalia > Rodentia > Muridae > Mus > Mus caroli. Next base: position 268 of record NW_028228442.1, on the reverse strand, counting down.
TCGAAAAATGAGAAAATCACACTGTAGGATCTGCAATAGGGTGAGAAATTCTGAAAAAGTCAAAAAATGAGAAAATCACACTGTAGGACTTGGAATATGATGAGAAAACATGAAAGAAATCGAAAAAATGAGAAAATCACACTATAGGAGCTGGAATATGGTGAGAAACTCTGAAAAAGTCGCAAATTAGAAAATGACAGTGTAGGACCTGGAATATGTTGAGAAAACCTGAAATATTCGAAAAACGAGAAAATGACAATGTAGAACC
>NW_028228441.1:0-1000 GCF_978045245.1 Mus caroli | reverse complement strand
ATCACACTGTAGGTCCCAGAATATGACGAAAAAACCTGAAAAAAGTAGAAAATTAAAAATTCACACTGAAGGACCCAGAATATGTAGAGATAACCTGAAAAACGAGGAAAATTAAAAATTCACACTGAGGGACCCAGAATATGGCGAGAAAACCTGAAAAAAGTAGAAAATTAAAAATTCACACTGAAGGACCCCGAATATGGCCAGAAAAACTGACAAAGGTGGAAAATGACAATAATCACACTGTAGGACCCAGAATTGCGAAAAAACTTGAAAAGCGTCGAAAATGAGAAAATCACACTGTAGGACCGAGTGTGCCGAGAAACCCTGAAAACGTGGCAAATTAAAAATACACGGTGTAGGACCCAGAATATGGTAAGAAACCCTGAAAAAAGTAGAAAATTAAAATCTCAGAGTGAAGTACCCCAAGAATTGCGAAAAAACTTGAAATTCGTGGAAAATGAGAAAATCACACTGCTGGACCCAGAATATGCCAATAAACCCTGAAAAACGTGAAAATTAAAAATTCACATTGTCGGACACAGACTATGGCAAGAATCATGAAAAAAGTGGAAAATTAAAAATTCACACTGTATTACCCAGTATATGGCGAGAAATATTGAAAACGTGGAAAATTAAAAAATCACACTGAAGTACCCCTTATATGGCAAGAAAACCTGAAAAACAAGGAAAATTCAAAACTCACACTAAAGGACCCAGAATATGGCGAGAAATCCTAAAAAAAAAAGATGGAAAATGAGAATAATCACACTATAGAATCCAGATTTGGAAAAAAAAATTGAAAAACGTCGAAAATGAGAAAATCACACTGTAGGACCCAGAATATGCCGAGAAACCCTGAAAACATGGAAAATTAAAAATACACGCTGTAGGACCCAGAATATGGCGAGAAACCCTGAAAAAAGTAGAAAATTACAAACTCACACTGAAGGACCCCAAATATGGCTAGAAAACCTGAAAAATGTGGAAAATGAGAAAA
>NW_028228440.1:0-1000 GCF_978045245.1 Mus caroli | reverse complement strand
GTGTAAATTTTTAATTTTTACATGTTTTTCAGGGTTTTTTCGCCATATTCTGGGTCCTACAGTGTGAATATTTAATTTTCCTTGTTTTTCAGGTTTTCTCCCCATATTCTGGGTCCTTCAATGTGAGTTTTTAATTTTCCTCGTTTTTCAGGTTTTCTCGCGTTATTCGTGGTCCTTCAGTGTGTATTTTTATTTTTCCACATTTTTCAGAATTTTTCGTCACAATCTGAGTCCTACAGTTTGATTTTCTCATTTTTACGTTTTTCAGGGGTTTTTTTTTGCCATATTCCAGGTCCTTAAGTGTTAATTTTTTACTTTACCACGTTTTTCATTGTTTCTCACCATATTCTGGGTAATACAGTGTGAATTTTTATTTTCCACTTTTTTCATGGTTTATCGCCATATACTGGGTCCAACAGTATGAATTTTTAATTTTCACGTTTTTCAGGGTTTCTCCGCATATTCTGGGTCCAGCAGTGTGATTTTCTCATTTTTCACTTTTTTAGATTTTCTCGCCATATTCGGGGTCCTTCAGTGTGAGTTTTTAATTTTCTACTTTTTTTCAGGGTTTCTCGCCATATTCTGGAACCTACAGCATGTATTTTCAATTTTCCACGTTTTTCAGGGTTTCTCGCCATATTCTGGGTCCTACAGTGTGAATTATTAATTTTCCACTTTTTTCAGGGTTTCTTGGCATATTCTAGGTCCTATAGTGTGATTTTATCATTTTCCACGTTTTTCAGAGATTCTTGCCATATCCTAGGTCCTTCAGTGGGAATTTTTAATTTTCCAATTTTTTCAGGTGTTTTTGCCATATTCCAGGTCTTTCAGTGTGAATTTTAAATTTTCCACGTTTTTCAGGTTTTCTCACAATATTCCTTGTCCTACAGTGTGAATTTTTTTCCATGTTTTTCAGTTTTTTTCATCATATTCTGGGTCCTACAGTGTGATTTTCTCATTTTCCAACTTTTTTGGTTTTCTCGGCATATCCTGGGACCTA
>NW_028228439.1:0-1000 GCF_978045245.1 Mus caroli | reverse complement strand
GAATATGGCAAGAAAACCTGAAAAACGTGGAAATGAGAAAATCACACTGTAGGTCCCAGAATATGACGAAAAAACCTGAAAAAAGTAGAAAATTAAAAATTCACACTGAAGGACCCAGAATATGTAGAGATAACCTGAAAAACGAGGAAAATTAAAAATTCACACTGAGGGACCCAGAATATGGCGAGAAAACCTGAAAAAAGTAGAAAATTAAAAATTCACACTGAAGGACCCCGAATATGGCCAGAAAAACTGAAAAAGGTGGAAAATGACAATAATCACACTGTAGGACCCAGAATTGCGAAAAAACTTGAAAAGCGTCGAAAATGAGAAAATCACACTGTAGGACCGAGTGTGCCGAGAAACCCTGAAAACGTGGCAAATTAAAAATACACGGTGTAGGACCCAGAATATGGTAAGAAACCCTGAAAAAAGTAGAAAATTAAAATCTCAGAGTGAAGTACCCCAAGAATTGCGAAAAAACTTGAAAATCGTGGAAAATGAGAAAATCACACTGCTGGACCCAGAATATGCCGATAAACCCTAAAAAACGTGAAAATTAAAAATTCACATTGTCGGACACAGAATATGGCAAGAATCATGAAAAAAGTGGAAAATTAAAAATTCACACTGTATTACCCAGTATATGACGAGAAATATTGAAAACGTGGAAAATTAAAAAATCACACTGAAGTACCCCTTATATGGCAAGAAAACCTGAAAAACAAGGAAAATTCAAAACTCACACTAAAGGACCCAGAATATGGCGAGAAATCCTAAAAAAAAAAGATGGAAAATGAGAATAATCACACTATAGAATCCAGATTTGGAAAAAAAAATTGAAAAACGTCGAAAATGAGAAAATCACACTGTAGGACCCAGAATATGCCGAGAAACCCTGAAAACATGGAAAATTAAAAATACACGCTGTAGGACCCAGAATATGGCGAGAAACCCTGAAAAAAGTAGAAAATTACAAACTCACACTGAAGGACCCCAA
>NW_028228438.1:0-1000 GCF_978045245.1 Mus caroli | reverse complement strand
CTGGCCATATTCTGGGTCCTACAGCGTGTATTTTTAATTTTTCAGGTTTTTCAGGGTATCTCGGCATATTCTGGGTCCTAGAGTATTATATTCACATTTTCGACGTTTTTCAATTTTTTTTTTCAAATCTGGGTCCTACATTGTGATTATTCTCATTTTCCACCATTTTCAGGTTTTTCCATCATATTCAGGTTCCTACAGTGTGATTTTCTCATTTCCACGTTTTTCAGGTTTTCTTGACATATTCCAGGTCCTTCAGTGTGAATTTTTAATTTTCCACGTTTTTCATTATTTCTCGCCATATTCTTTGTCCGACAGTGTGAATTTTTAATTTTCACGTTTTTCAGAGTTTCTCTGCATATTCTGGGTTCTGCAGTGGGATTTTCTCATTTTCCAACTTTTTCAGGTTTTCTAGCGATATTTGGTGTCCTTCAGTGTGAATTTGTAATTTTCTAGTTTTTTCAGGGTTTCTCTCTGTATTCTGCGTCCTACAGCATGTATTTTTAATTTTCCACGTTTTCAGGGTTTCTTGGCATATTCTGGGTCCTACAGTGTGATTTTCTCATTTTCCACTTTTTTCAAGTTTTTTCACAATTCTGGGTCCTTCAGTGTGATTTTTTAATTTTCTACTTTTTTCAGGTTCTCTCGCCATTTTTTTGGTCCTTCAGTGTGAGGTTTTAATTTTCTTATTTTTCAGGGTTTCTCGACATATTCTGTGTCCTACATCGTGTATTTTTAATTTTCCACGCTTTTCAAGTTTTTACTTCATATTCTGGGTCCTACATTGTGATTTTCTATTTTTCCACCTATTTCAGGTTTTCTCGCCATATTCTGGTTCCTACAGTGTGAGTTTTGAATTTTTCTCATTTTTCAGGTTTCCTAGCCATATTCCGGGTCCTTCAGTTGAATATTTTAATTTTCCACGTTTTTCAGTATTTCTCGCCATATTTTGGGTGAATTTTTAATTTTTACATTTTTCAGGGTTTCTGGCATATTCTGG
>NW_028228437.1:0-1000 GCF_978045245.1 Mus caroli | reverse complement strand
GTAATACAGTGTGAATTTTTAATTTTCCACTTTTTTCATGGTTTCTCGCCATATTCTTTGTCCAACAGTGTGAATTGTTAATTTTCACGTTATTCAGGGTTTCTCGATATTCTTTTTCCTACAGCGTGTATTTTTAATTTTCCAAGTTTTTCAGGGTTTTTCGTCATATTCTGGGTCCTACAGTGTGATTTTTCTCATTTATGACATTTTTCAGGTTTTTTCCCAATTCTGGGTCCTACAGAGTGATTTTCTCATTTTCCACCTTTTTCAGGATTTCTCGCCATATTAGGGGTCCTTCAGTGTGAGTTTGTAATTTTCTACTTTTTTCAGGGTTTCTAGCCATATTCTGGGTCCTACAGCTTGTATTTTTAATTTTCCACGTTTTTCAGTATTTCTCGCCATATTCTGTGTCTGACAGTGTGAATTTTTAATTTTCACGTTTTTTAGGGTTTCTCTGCATATTCTGGGTCCTGCCGTGTGATTTTCTCATTTTCTACGTTTTTCAAGTTTTTGCGTAATTCTGGGTCCTACAGAGTGTATTTTTAATTTTCCACGTTTTTCAGGGTTTCTCAGCATATTCTGGGTCCTACAGTGTGATTTTCTCATTTTCGACGTTTTTCAATTTTTTTTTCCAAATCTCGGTCCTACAGTGTGATTATTCTCATTTTCCACCTTTTTCAGGTTTTCTCGCCATATTCTGGGTTCTACAGTGTGAGTTTTGAGTTTTCCTCCTTTTTCAGGTTTTCTTGCCATATTCTGGGTCCTACATAGTGAGTTTTGAATTTTCCTCGTTTTTCAGGTTTTATTGCCATGTTCTGGGTCTTTCACTGTGAATTTTTAATTTTCTACATTTTTCAGGTTCTCTCGCCATATTTGGGGTTCTTTAGTGTGAGTTTTTAATTTTCTAATTTTTCAGGGTTTCTCAACATATTCTGTGTCCTACAGCGTGAGTTTTGAGTTTTCCTCGTTTTTCATGTTTTCTCGCCATATGCCTGGCTCT
>NW_028228436.1:0-1000 GCF_978045245.1 Mus caroli | reverse complement strand
AAACCCTGAAAAAGTCGAAAAATGAGAAAATCACACTGTAGGACTTGGAATATGGTGAGACACCCTGAAAAACTCAAAAAATGAGAAAATCACACTGTAGAAGATGGAATATGGTGAGCAATCCTGAAAAAGTCAAAAAATGAGAAAAATCACACTGTGGAACCTGGAATATGGTGAGAAACTCTGAAAAAGGCGAAAAATTAGAAAAATCACTCTCTAGGACTTGGAATATGATGAGAAACCCTGAAAAATTCAAAAAATGAGAAAATCACACTGTAGTAGGTGGAATATGGTGATAAACACTGAAAAAGTCTCAAAATGAGAAAATCACACAGTAGGACCTGCAATATGGTAAGAAACTCTGAAAAAGTCGAAAAATAAGAAAACCAAACTTGTAGTACCTGCAATATGTTGAGAAACCCTGAAAAATTCTAAAAATGAGAAAATCACACTGTAGGATTTGGAATATGATGAGAAACCGTGAAAAAGTCAAAAAATGAGAATAAAAACACTGTAGGAGCTGGAATATGATGAGAAACCCTGAAAAAGTCGAAAAATAAGAAAATCACACTTGTAGGACCTCCAATATGGTGAAAAACCCTGAAAAAGTCGAAAAATGAGAAAATCACGCAGTAGGTCCTGGAATTTGGTCAGAAACACTGAAAAAGTCGAAAATAAGAAAATCACACTGTAGTACCTGGAATATGGTGATAAACCCTGAAAAAGTCTTAAAATGAGAAAATCACACTGTAGGACATGGAATATGGTGAGAAACCCTGAAAAAGTCAAAAAATGAGAAAAATCACACTGTAGTAAAAGGAATATGGTGATATAATCTGAAAAAGTTGAAAATTAGAAAAATCACACTCTAGGACTTGGAATAAGATGAGAAACCCTGAAAAAGTCAAAAAATGAGAAAATCACACTGTAGGACTTGGAATATGATGAGAAACCCTGAAAAAGACAAAAAATGAGAAAATCACACTGTAGGACTTGGAAT
>NW_028228435.1:0-1000 GCF_978045245.1 Mus caroli | reverse complement strand
TTTCTTGCCATATTTGGGGTCCTTCAGTGTGAGTTTTTATTTTTCTACTTTTTTCAGGATTTCTTGCCATATTCTGGATCCTACAGTGTGATTTTCTCATTTTCCACCTTTTTCAGGTTTTTCTGGTCATGTTTGGGCTCCTTCACTGTGAGTTTTTAATTTCCTACTTTTTTATTAAGTGTTTCTCGCCATATTCTGGGTCCGTTAGTGTGAATTATTAATTTTCACGTTTTTCACATTTTCTCGGCATATTCTGGATCCTGCAGTGTGATTTTCTCATTTTCCACCTTTTGCAGGGTTTCTCGCCATATTTGGGGTCCTACAGTGTGAGTTTGTTATTTTCAACTTTTTTCAGGGTTACACGCCATATTCTGGGTCCTACAGCATGTATTTTTAATTTTCCACGTTTTCAGGGTTTCTAGGCATAAGCTGGGTCCTACAGATTGATTATTCTCATTTTCCACCCTTTTCAGGTTTTCTTGCAATATTCGGGGTCCTTCAGTGTGAATTTTTAATTTTCTACTTTTTTCAGGTTTTCTCGCCATATGCTGGGTCCTACTGTGTGATTTTTCTCATTTCCCTGTTTTTCAGGGTCACTTGCCGTATTCCAGGTCCTTCAGTGTGAATTTTTTTCCACGGTTTTCAGTATTTCTCGCCATATCTGGGTAATAAATTGTGAATTTTTAATTGTCCACTTTTTTCATGGTTTCTCACCATATTCTGTGTCCGACTGTGTGAATTTTTAATTTTCAGGTTTTTCATGGTTGTTCGGCATATTCTGGTTTCTGCAGTGTGATTTTCTCATTTTCCACATTTTTCAAGTTTTTTCATATTTCTGGGTCCTACAGTGTGATTTTCTCTTTTTTCACCTTTTTCATGTTTTCTTGCCATATTTGGGGTCCTTCAGTGTGAGTTTTTACATTTCTAATTTTTCAGGGTTTCTCGACATATTATGGGTCCTACAGCGTGTATTTTTAATTTTCCACGTTTTTCAGGGTTT
>NW_028228434.1:0-1000 GCF_978045245.1 Mus caroli | reverse complement strand
AATCACACAGTAGGACCTGCAATATGGTGAGAAACCCTGAAAAAGTCGAAAAATGAGAAAATCACACTGTAGGACTTGGAATAAGATGAGAAACCCTGAAAAAGTCAAAAAATGAGAAAATAACACTGTAGTACCTTGAATATGGTGAGTAAACACTGAAAAAGTCTAAAAATGAGAAAATCACACAGTAGGACCTGCAATATGGTGAGGAACCCTGAAAAAGTCGAAAAATGAGAAAATCACACTGTAGGACTTGGAGTAAGATGAGAAACCCTGAAAAAGTCAAAAAATGAGAAAATCACACTGTAGGACCTGGAATATGGTGAGAAACCCTGAAAAAGTCGAAAAAAGAGAAAATCACAGTCTAGGACTTGGAATATGATGAGAAACCCTGAAAAAGTCAAAAATTGAGAAAATCACACTGTAGGACCTGGAATATGGTGAGAAACCCTTAAAAAGTCTTAAAAAGAGAAAATAACACTCTAGGACTTGGAATATGATGAGAAACCCTGAAAAAGTCAAAAAATGAGAAAATCACACAGTAGTACCTGGAATATGGTGAGAAACCCTGAAAAAGTCTAAAAATGAGAAAATCACACAGTAGGACCTGCAATATGGTGAGAAACCCTTAAAAAGTCAAAAAATGAGAAAATCACACTGTAGGACTTGGAATAAGATGAGAAACCGTGAAAAAGACAAAAAATGACAAAAATGCACAGTAGGAGCTGGAATATGGTGAGAAAAACCTGAAAAAGTCCAACAATAAGAAAATCACACTTGTAGGACCTGCAATATGGTGAGAAACCCTGAAAAAGTCAAAAATGAGAAAATAACACTGTAGGACTTGGAGTAAGATGAGAAATCCTGAAAAAGTCAAAAAATGAGAAAATCACACTATAGGACTTGGAATATGGTGAGAAACCCTGAAAAAGTAAAAAAATGAGAAAATCACACAGTAGAACCTGGAATATGGTGAGAAACCTTGAAAAAGTCTAAAAAT
>NW_028228433.1:0-1000 GCF_978045245.1 Mus caroli | reverse complement strand
CAACTTTTCTTGACATATTCCAGGACCTTCAGTGTGAATTTTAAATTTTCCACGTTTTTCAGTATTTCTCGCCATATTCTGTGTCCAACAGTGTGAATTTTTAATGTTCACGTTTTTCAGGGTTTCTTGGCATTTTCTGGGTCCTGCAGTGTGATTTTCTCATTTTCCACATTTGTCAGCTTTCTAGCCATATTTGGGGTCCTTCAGTGTGAGTTTGTAATTTTCTACTTTTTTCAGGGTTTCTCGCCATATTCTGGGTCCTACAGCGTGTATTTTTAATTTTCCATGTTTTCAGGGTTTTTCGTCATATTCTGGGTCCTACAGTGTGATTTTTCTCAATTACGACATTTTTCAGGTTTTTTCCCAATTCTGGGTTCTACAGAGTGATTTTCTCATTTTCCACCTTTTTCAGGATTTCTCGCCATATTAGCGGTCCTTCAGTGTGAGTTTGAATTTTTCTACTGTTTTCAGGGTTTCTAGCCATATTCTGGGTCCTACAGCGTGTAATTTTAATTTTCAACGTTTTTTAGTATTTCTCGCCATATTCTGTGTCCAACAGTGTGAATTTTTAATTTTCACGTTTTTCAGGGTTTCTCTGCATATTCTGGGTCCTGCCGTGTGATTTTCTCATTTTCCACGTTTTTCAAGTTTTTGTGTAATTCTGGGTTCTACAGTGTGATTTTCTCATTTTCCACCTATTTCAGGTTTTCTCGCCATAGTTGGGGTCCTTCAGTATGATTTTTTACTTTTCTAATTTTTCAGGGTTTCTCTCCATATTCTGGGTCCTACAGCGTGTATTTTTAATTTTCCACGTTTTTCAGGGTTTCTCAGCATATTCTGGGTCCTACAGTGTGATTTTCTCATTTTTGACATTTTTCAATTTTTTTTTTCCAAATCTTGGTCTTAGAGTGTGATTATTCTCATTTTCCACCTTTTTCAGGTTTTCTCGCCATATTCTGGGTTCTACAGTGTGAGTTTTGAGTTTTCCTCCTTTTTCAGC
>NW_028228432.1:0-1000 GCF_978045245.1 Mus caroli | reverse complement strand
AAACTTAGAATATAAGAAACGCACAGTGTAGTACATAGTATATGAGTGAGTTGCACTGAAAAACTTAGAATATAAAAAACGCACAGTGTAGTACAAAGTATATGAGTGAGTTGCACTGAAAAACTTAGAATATAAGAAACGCACAGTGTAGTACATAGTATATGAGTGAGTTGCACTGAAAAACTTAGAATATAAGAAACGCACAGTGTAGTACATAGTATATGAGTGAGTTGCACTGAAAAACTTAGAATATAAGAAACGCACGGTGTAGTACATAGTATATGAGTGAGTTGCACTGAAAAACTTAGAATATAAGAAACGCACAGTGTAGTACATAGTATATGAGTGAGTTGCACTGAAAAACTTAGAATATAAGAAACGCACAGTGTAGTACATAGTATATGAGTGAGTTGCACTGAAAAACTTAGAATTTAGAGAAACGCACAGTGTAGTACATAGTATATGAGTGAGTTGCACTGAAAAACTTAGAATTTAGAGAAACGCACAGTGTAGTACATAGTATATGAGTGAGTTGCACTGAAAAACTTAGAATATAAGAAACGCACAGTGTAGTACATAGTATATGAGTGAGTTGCACTGAAAAACTTAGAATATAAGAAACACACAGTGTAGTACATTGTATATGAGTGAGTTGCACTGAAAAACTTAGAATTTAAGAAACGCACAGTGTAGTACATAGTATATGAGTGAGTTGCACTGAAAAACTTAGAATATAAGAAACGCACAGTGTAGTACATAGTATATGAGTGAGTTGCACTGAAAAACTTAGAATATAAGAAACGCACAGTGTAGTACATAGTATATGAGTGAGTTGCACTGAACAACTTAGAATATAAGAAACGCACAGTGTAGTACATATTATATGAGTGAGTTGCACTGAAAAACTTAGAATATAAGAAAGGCACAGTGTAGTACAAAGTATATGAGTGAGTTGCACTGAACAACTTAGAATATAAGAAACGCACAGTGTAGTAAATAT
>NW_028228431.1:0-1000 GCF_978045245.1 Mus caroli | reverse complement strand
GAAAATAACTTGAAAAGGGGGGAAAATGAGAAAAACATACTGTAAGACCCAGAATATGCGAGAAAACCCTGAAAAACGTGAAAAGTAAAAATTCACAAGGTCAGACCTAGAACATGAAGAGAAACCATGAAAAAAGTGGAAAATTAAAAATTCACACTGTGCTACCCAGAATATGGGGAGAAACACTGAAAAATGTGGAAAATTAAAAATTTACACTGAAGGACCTGGAATATGGCACAAAAACCTGAAAAACTTGGAAATGAGAAAATCACACTGTAGGACCCAGAATATGATGAAAACACCTGAAAAACATGGAAAATTAAAAATTCACACTGAAGGACCCGGAATATGGCTACAAAACCAGAAAAAATAAAAACTCACACTGAAGGACCCAGAATATGGCGAGATAACCTGAAAAAAGTAGAAAATTTAAAATTCACATTGAAAGACCCCGAATATGGCGAGAAAACCTGAAAGGTGGAAAATGAGAATAATCACACTGTAGGACCCAGAATTGCGAAAAAACATGAAAAATATCGAAAATGAGAAAATCACACTGTAGGACCCAGAATATGCCAAGAAACCATGAAAAACGTGGAAAATTAAAAACACACACTATAGGACCCAGAATATGGCCAGAAACCCTGAAAAAGTACAAAATTAAAAACTCACACTGAAGGACCCCAAATATTGCGATTAAACCTGAAAAAAGTGGAAAATGAGAAAATCACACTGTATTACCCAGAATATGGCAAGAAATACTGAAAAACCTGGAAAATTAAAAATTCACACTGAAGGACGTGGAATATGGCTAGAAAACCTGAAAAACATGGAAATGAGAAAATCACACTGTAAGACCCAGAATATAACGAAAAAACCTGAAAAACGTGGAAAATAAAAAATTCACACTGAAGGACCCGGAATATGTAGAGAAACCCTGAAAAACGTGAAAATTAAAAATTCACACTGAAGGACCCAGAATATGTCGAGAAAACGTGAA
>NW_028228430.1:0-1000 GCF_978045245.1 Mus caroli | reverse complement strand
CAATTCTGGGCCCTACAGTGTGATTATTGTCATTTTCCACCTTTTTCAGTTTTTCTGGCCATATTCGGGATCCTTCAGTGTGAATTTTTAATTTTCTACTTTTTTCAGGTTTTCTCCCCATATTCTGGGTCCCTCAGTGTGAGTTTTTAATTTTCCTTGTTTTTCAGGTTATCTCTACATATTCTGGGTCCTTCAGTGTGAATTTTTAGTTTTCTACTTTTTTCAGGTTTTTTCGTCATATTCTGGGACCTACAGTGTGAGTTTTGAGTTTTCCTCCTTTTTCAGGTTTTCTTGCCATATTCTGGGTCCTACATAGTGAGTTTTGAATTTTCCTCGTTTTCTCATTTTCGACGTTTTTCAATTTTTTTTTTTCCAAATCTCGGTCCTACAGTGTGATTATTCTCATTTTCCACCTTTTTCAGGTTTTCTCGCCATATTCTGGGTTCTACAGTGTGAGTTTTGAGTTTTCCTCCTTTTTCAGGTTTTCTTGCCATATTCTGGGTCCTATATAGTGAGTTTTGAATTTTCCTCGTTTTTCAGGTTTTATTGCCATGTTCTGGGTCCTTCAGTGTGAATTTTTAATTTTCTACATTTTTCAGGTTCTCTCGCCATATTTGGGTTTCTTCAGTGTGAGTTTTTAATTTTCTAATTTTTCAGGGTTTCTCGACATATTCTGTGTCCTACAGCGTGAGTTTTGAGTTTTCCTCGTTTTTCAGGTTTTCTCGACATATGCCTGACTCTTTAGTGTTAATTTTTAATTTTCCACGATTTTCAGGTTTTTCCGTCATATTCTGGGTCCTACAGTGTGATTTTTCTCATTTCCACGTTTTTCAGCTTTTCTTGACATATTCCAGGACCTTCAGTGTGAATTTTAAATTTTCCACTTTTTTCAGTATTTCTTGCCATATTCTGTGTCCAACAGTGTGAATTTTTAATTTTCACGTTTTTCAGGGTTTATCGGCATTTCTGGGTCCTGTAGTGTGATTTTCTCATTTTCCAC
>NW_028228429.1:0-1000 GCF_978045245.1 Mus caroli | reverse complement strand
ATTTTAAGACTTTTTCTGGGTTTCTCATCATATTCTGGGTCCTAGTCCATGATTTTCTCATTTTTCGACTTTTTCAGGGTTTCTCACCATATTCCAACTCCTACAGTGTGATTTTCTCATTCTTCGACTTTTTCAGGGTTTCTCACCATATTGCAGGTCCTACAAGTGTGAATTTCTTATTTTTGGACTTTTTCAGGGTTTCTCACCATATTCAAGCTCCTACAGTGTGTTTTTGTCATTTTTTTGTCTTTTTCACAGATTCTCATCTTATTCCAAGTCCTATATTGTGATTTTCTCATTTTTTGACTTTTTCAGGGTTTCTCACCATATTACAGGTACTACAAGTTTGATTTTCTTATTTTTCGATATTTCAGGGTTTCTCACCATATTCCAGGTCTAACAGTGCGATTTTCTCATTTTAAGACTTTTTCAGGGTTTCTCAACATATTCCAACTCCTTCAGTGTATTTTTCTCATTTTTCGACTTTTTTAGGGTTTCTCATCTTATTCCAAGTCCTACAGTGTGATTTTCTCATTTTAAGACTTTTTCAGGGTTTCTCAAAATATTGGAGGTTCTACAAGTGTAATTTTCTTATTTTTCGACTTTTTCAGGGTTTACTCACCATATTCCAGCTTCTACAGTGTATTTTTCTCATTTTTTGACTTTTTCAGTGTTTCTCATCATATTCTAAATCTTACAGTGTGATTTTCTCATTTTTGGAATTTTTCAGGGTTTCTCACCATATTGCAGGGACTACAAGTTTGATTTTCTTATTTTTCGACTGTTTCAGTGTTTCTGACCATATTGCAGGTCCAACTGTGTGATTTTCTCATTTTGAGACTTTTTCCATGTTTCTCACCATATTCCAGCTACTACAGTCTGATTTTCTCATTTTTGACTTTTTCAGGGTTTCTCATCATATTCCAAGTCCTAGAGTGTGATTTTTCCAATTTTTCGCCTTTTTCAGAGTTTCTCACCATATTCCAGGTTCCACAGTGTG
>NW_028228428.1:0-1000 GCF_978045245.1 Mus caroli | reverse complement strand
GAGAAAATCACACTCTAGGACTTGGAATATGATGAGAAACCCTGAAAAAGTCAAAAAATGAGAAAATCACACTGTAGTACCTGGAATATGGTGAGAAACCCTGAAAAAGTTTAAAAATGACAAAATCAAACAGTAGGACCTGGAATATGGTGAGAAACCCTGAAAGATCGAAAAATAAGAAAATCAAACTTGTAGTACCTGCAATATGGTGAGAAAACCTGAAAAAGTCAAAAAATGAGAAAATCACAATATAGGACTTGGAATAAGATGAGAAACCGTGAAAAAGACAAAAAATGACAAAAACACACTGTAGGAGCTGGAATATGGTGAGAAACCCTAAAAAAGTCCAAAAATAAGAAATTCACACTTGTAGGACTTGCAATATGGTGAGAAACCCTGAAAAAGTCGAAAAATGAGAAAATCACACTGTAGGACTTGGAATAAGATGAGACACCATGAAAAAGTCAAAAAATGAGAAAATTTCACTGTAGCACTTGGAATAAGATGAGAAACCCTGAAAAAGTTGAAAAATGAGAAAATCACAATGTAGAAGATGGAATATGGTGAGCAATCCTGAAAAAGTCAAAAAATGAGAAAATCACACTGTAGTACCTGGAATATGGTGAGCAACCCTGAAAAAGTCTAAAAATGACAAAAACACACTGTAGGAGCTGGAATATGGTGAGAAACCCTAAAAAAGTCCAAAAATAAGAAATTCACAATTGTAGGACTTGCAATATGGTGAGAAACCCTGAAAAAGTTGAAAAATGAGAAAATCACGCAGTAGTACCTGGAATATGGTGAGAAACACTGAAAAAGTCTTAAAATTAGAAAATCACACTGTAGGACCTGGAATATGGTGAGAAACTCTGAAAATGTCGAAAAATAAGAAATTCACACTTGTAGGACCTGCAATATGGTGAGAAACCCTGAAAAAGTCAAAAAATGAGAAAATCACACTGTAGGACTTGGAATAAAATGAGAAACCGTGAAAAAGACA
>NW_028228427.1:0-1000 GCF_978045245.1 Mus caroli | reverse complement strand
GAAAATCACACTGTAGGACCGAGAATATGACGAAAAAACTTGAAAAACGTGGAAAATTAAAAATTCACACTGAAGGACCCGTATATGGCGAGAAAACCTGAAAAAAGTAGAAAATTAAAAATTCACACTGAAGGACCCCGAATATGGGGAGAAAACCTGAAAAAGGTGGAAAATGAGAATAATCACACTGTAGGATCAAGAATTGAGAAAAAACATGAAAAAAGTCAAAAATGAGAAAATCACACTGTAGGATCAAGAATATGCCGAGAAACACTGAAAAACTTGGAAAATTATTAATACACGCTGTAGGACCCAGAATATGGCGAGAAACCCTGAAAAAAGTAGAAAATTAAAAACTCACACTGGAGGATCCCAAATATGGTAAGAAAAACTGAAAAAAGTAGAAAATTAAAAAGTCACAGTGAAGGACCCCAAATATGGCGAGAAAACCTGAAAAAGGTGGAAAATGAGAAAATCACACTGTAGGACTCAGAATTATGAAAAAACTTGAAAAACGTGGAAAAAGAGAAAATCACACTGCAGGACACAGAATATGCGGAGAAACCCTGAAAAACATGAAAATTAAAAATTCTAACTGTCGGACCCAGATTATGGCAAGAAACCAAAAAACAAGTGGAAAATTAAAATTTCACACTGTATTACCCAGAATATGCCGAGAAATACTGAAAAACGTGGAAAATTAAAATTCACATAGAAGGACCTGGAATATGGCAAGAAAACCTGAAAAAGGTGGAAAATGAGAATAATCACACTGTAGGACCCAGAATATGCCAAGAAACCCTGGAAAACGTGGAAAATTAAAAATTCACACTGAAGGACCTTGAATATGGAGAGAAAACCTGAAAAACGAGGAAAATTAAAAACTCACACTGAAGGACCCAGAATATGGCAAGAAAACCTGAGAAACGTGGAAATGAGAAAATCACACTGTAGGACCCAGAATATGGCGGGAAAACCAGAAAAACGTGAAAATTTTAAA
>NW_028228426.1:0-1000 GCF_978045245.1 Mus caroli | reverse complement strand
ACCCCAAATATGGCTAGAAAACCTGAAAAATGTGGAAAATGAGAAAATCACACTGCAGGACCCAGAAAATGCCAAGAAACCCTGAAAAACGTGAAAATTAAAAATTCACACTGTTGGACACAGAATATGGCGAGAAATACTGAAAAACGTGGAAAATTTAAAATTCACACTGAAGGTCCTAGAATATGTCAAGAAAAGCTGAAAAAGGTGGAAATGAGAAAAATCACACTGTAGGACCCATAATATGACGGAAAAACATGAAAAACGAGGAAAATTAAAAATTAACACTAAAGTGCCTGGCATATGGCGAGAAAACCTAAAAAATGAGGAAAACTCAAAACTCACGCTGTAGGACACAGAATATGTCGAGAAACCCTGAAAAATTAGAAAATTAAAAACTCACACTGAAGAAACCCAAATATGGCGAGAGAACATGAAAAATGTAGAAAATTAAAAATTCACACTAAAGGACCCAGAACATCGCAATAAAACCTGAAAAATGAGGAAAAATCAAAACTCACTATGTAGGACCCAGAATATGGCAAGAAAACCTGAAAAAGGAGGAAAACTCAAAACTCACACTGTTGAACCCAGAATATGGCCAGAAAACCTGAAAAAGGTGGAAAATAAGAATAATCACACTCTAGGACCGAGATTTGGAAAAAAAAAAATTGAAAAACGTTGAAAATGAGAAAATCACACTGTAGGACCCAGAATATGCTGAGAAACCCTGAAAAACGTGGAAAATTAAAAATACACGCTGTAGGACCCAGAATATGGAGAGAAACCCTGAAAAATTAGAAAAGTAAAAAATCATACTGAAGGACCCCAAACATGGCGAGAAAACCTGAAATAGGTGGAAAATGAGAAAATCACACTGTCGGACCCAGAATTACACAAAAACTTGAAAAACGTGGAAAATGAGAAAATCACACGGCAGGCCCAGAATATGCAGAGAAACCCTGAAAAACGTGAAAATTAAAAATTCACACTGTCAGAC
>NW_028228425.1:0-1000 GCF_978045245.1 Mus caroli | reverse complement strand
TCCACGTTTTCAGGTTTTTTCGTCATATTCTGGGTCCTACAGTGTGATTTTCTCATTTCCACGTTTTTCAGGTTTTCTTTCCATATTCCAGGTCCTTCATGTGTGAATTTTTAATTTATCACGATTTTCAGTATTTCTCGCCATATTCTGGGTAATACAGTGTGAATTTTTACTTTTCCACTTTTTCATGGATTCCTTCCATATTCTGTGTCTGACAGTGTAAATTTTTAATTTTCACGTTTTCAGGTTTTCTAGGCATTATTTGGGTCCTGCAGTGTGATTTTCTCATTTCCACGTTTTTCACGTTTTTTTCGTAATTCTGGGTCCTACAGTGTGATTTTTCTCATTTTCCACATTTTTCAGAAATTCTCGCCATATTCGGGGGTCCTTCAGTGTGAGTTTGTAATTTTCTACTTTTTTCAGGGTTTCTCGCCATATTCTGGGCCCTATAGAGTGTATTTTTTAAATTTCCATGTTTTTCAGGGTTTCTCTGTATATTCTGGGTCTACAGTGTGATTTTCTCATTTTCCACTTTTTTCAAGTTTTTTCGCAATTCTGGGTACTACAGTGTGATTATCTCATTTTCTACCTTTTTCAGGTTTTCTGGCCATATTCCGGTTCCTTCAGTGTGAGTTTTTAATAATCTATTTTTTCAGGTTTTCTGGCCAAATTCCGGGTCCTTCACTGTGAGTTTTTAATTTTCCTCGTTTTTTCAGGTTTTCTACACAATCTGGTCCTTCAGTGTGAATTTTTTTATTTTTCCACGTTTTTTCAGGTTTTTTTCGTCATATTCCGGTTCCTACAGTGTGATTTCTCATTTCCATGTTTTTCAGGTTTTCTTGTCATATTCCAGGTCCTTCAGTGTGATTTTTTAATTTTCCACATTTTTCAGTATTGCTTGCCATATTCTGGGTAATACAGTGTGAATTTTTAATTTTCCACTTCTTTCTGGTTTTTTTGACATATTCTGGGTCCGACAGGGTGAATTTTTAATTTTCAC
>NW_028228424.1:0-1000 GCF_978045245.1 Mus caroli | reverse complement strand
AATATGTTGAGAAACCCTTTAAAAGTCGAAAAAAGAGAAAATCACCCTGTAGGACTTGGAATAAGATGAGAAAACCTGAAAAAGTCTCAAAATGAGAAAATAACACTGTAGTACCTTGAATATGGTGAGTAAACACTGAAAAAGTCTAAAAATGAGAAAATCACACAGTAGGACCTGCAATATGGTGAGAAACACTAAAAAAGTCAAAAAATGAGAAAATTACACTGTAGGACCTGGAATATGGTGAGAAACCCTGAAGCAGTCGAAAAATAAGAAAATCAAATTTGTCATATCTGCAATATGGTGAGAAACCCTGAAAAAGTCAAAAAATGAGAAAAATACACTGAAGGAGCTGGAATATGGTGAGAAACCCTGAAAAAGTCAAAAAATAAGAAATTCACACTTGTAGGACCTGCAATATGGTGAGAAACCCTGAAAAAGTTGAAAAATGAGAAAATCACACTGTAGGACTTGGAATAAGATGAGACACCCTGAAAAAGTCAAAAAATGAGAAAATCACCCTGTAGGACTTGGAATAAGATGAGAAACCCTGAAAAAGTTGAAAAATGAAAAAAATCACACTGTAGAAGATGGAATATGTTGAGCAATCCTGAAAAAGTCAAAAAATGAGAAAAATAACACTGTGGAACCTGGAATATGGTGAGAAACTCTGAAAAAGGCGAAAAATTAGAAAAATCACTCTCTAGGACTTGGAATATGATGAGAAACCCTGAAAAAGTCAAAAATTGAGAAAATCACACTGTAGGACTTGGAATATGATGAAAAACCCTGAAAAAGTCAAAAAATTTGAAAATCACACTGTAGAAGATGGAATTTGGTGAGTAACCCTGAAAAAGTCAATAATTAGAAAAATCACACTCTAGGACTTGGAATATGATGAGGAACCCTATAAAAGTCGAAAAATGAGAAAATCACACTGTAGTAGCTGGAATATGGTGAGAAACACAGAAAAAGTCTCAAAATGAGAAAATCACACATT
>NW_028228423.1:0-1000 GCF_978045245.1 Mus caroli | reverse complement strand
CTACAGTGAAATTTTCTCATTTTTTGACTTTTTCAGGGTGTCTCATCTTATTCCAAGTCCTACAGTGTGATTTTCTCATTTTTCGACTTTTTCAGGGTTTCTCACCATATTGCAGTTCCTACACGTGTGAATTTCTTATTTTTGGACTTTTTCAGGGTTTCTCACCATATTCCAGGTACTACAGTGTGATTTTCACATTTTAAGACTTTTTCAGTGTCTTTCACCATATTGCATGTCCTACAAGTGTGTATATCTTATTTTTCTACTTTTTAACGGTTTCTCTCCATATTCCATCTCCTACCGTGTACTTTTGTCATTTTTTGTCTTTTTCACGGGTTCTCATTTTATTCCAAGTCCTACAGTGTGATTTTCTCATTTTTTGACTTTTTCAGGGTTTCTCATCATATTCCAAGTCCTACAGTGTGATTTTCTCATTTTTTGACTTTTTCAGGGTTTCTCATCTTATTCCAAGTCCTAGAGTGTGATTTTTCTAATTTTTCGACTTTTTCAGATTTTATCACCATATTCCTTTTACTACAGTGTGATTTTTCTCATTTTTTGACTTTTTCAAGGTTTCTCACCATATTCCATGTCCTACAGTGTGATTTTCTCATTTTAAGACTTTTTCAGGGTTTGTCACCATATTCCAGGTACTACAGTGTGATTTTCTTATTTTACACTTTTTCAGTGTTTCTGACCAAATTCCAGGACCTACTGTGTGATTTTCTCATTTTCGACTTTTTCAGGGTTTCTCACCATATTCCAGGTCCTACACTGTGATTTTCTCATTTTTCGACTTTTTCAGGGTTTTTCACCATATTGGAGGTCCTACAAGTGTGGTTTTCTTATTTTTCGACTCTTTCAGGGTTTCTCATGATATTCCAGCTCCTAAAGTGTATTATTCTCATTTTTTGACTTTTTCACGGTTTCTCATCATATTCCAAATCCTACAGTGTGATTTTCTCATTTTTGTAATTTTTCAGGGTTTCTCACCATATTG
>NW_028228422.1:0-1000 GCF_978045245.1 Mus caroli | reverse complement strand
TTGCCATATTCCAGGTCCTTCAGTGTGAGTTTTTAATTTTTGACATTTTTCATGGTTAATCGCCATATTCTAGGTACTACAGTACAATTTTCTCATTTTTTGACGTTTTCAGGGTTTCTCACCAGATTCCATGTCCTACACTGTGATTTTCTAATTTTTCGAGTTTTTCAGGGTTTCTCACCATATTCCAGGTCCTACTTTGTGATTTTCTCATTATTCGACTATACAGGGTTTCTCACCATATTCCAGGTACTAGATATGATTTTCTCATTTTTTGACTTCTTCAGGGTTTCTCAACATTTTCCAGGTTCTACAGTGTGATTTTCTCATTTTTCGACCTATTCAAGTTTTCTCACCATATTCCAGGTTCTACAGTGTGATTTTTCTCATTTTTGAGGCTACCCAAGCCTACACTGATAGTTCCAGAACAGACTGCCTGGGCTACACCAAGAGAAACCCTACCTCGAGGCAAAAGAAAACAAAAGCAGAGAAGGTTCTGGCTTTTATTTTACTGATCTGTCTGTCTGTCTTTCTTTCACCAGGCTGGCCTCGAACTCAGAAACTGACTGCCTCTGCCTCCCGAGTGCTCTCATTAAGAGCTTGAGCCACCCTGAATGTCGGGTTTTCTAAGTCTTACCTTGCTCTTGGTGTCTGTTCTCAGCTGTGAAACCCTAATTAACACATGTAGTCAGTCCTGGGTCATCCAGAGCTTCAGACTGAAGCCTTATCTAAAACCAAATAAAATAAAACAAAACAACAAATAGAAATAATAAAATACATAAATTAAGCAACCACATCATATCTTTTCTCTCTCTAGATGGTACTCAAAAATTGCAGCAGTTTGCCTGTGAGACCTCAGCTCTGGACACTGAGGCTGTTTCCCTACGAAGTAATAGGGCTGAACTTGAGGAGCTCTACAGCTCAGTTGTGTCCCCTGCTTTTTTAAAAAAAGAGTTGTTTTCAAAGGCTGCAGGTTATTACCACTGTTACTTTTTACAGA
>NW_028228421.1:0-1000 GCF_978045245.1 Mus caroli | reverse complement strand
GAAAAATAACACTCTAGGACATGGAATAATATGAGAAACCCTGAAAAAGTCGAAAAATGAGAAAATCATGCAGTAGGACCTGGAATATGGTGAGAAACCCTGAAAAAGTCGAAAAATGAGAAAATCACACTGTAGGACTTGGAATATGGTGAGAAACCCTGAAAAAGTCGAAAAATGAGAAAATCATGCAGTAGGACCTGGAATATGGTGAGAAACCCTGAAAAAGTCAAAAAATGAGAAAATCACACAGTAGGACCTGCAATATGGTGAGAAACCCTGAAAAAGTTGAAAAATGAGAAAATCACACTGTAGGACTTGGAATATGATGAGAAACCCTGAAAAAGTCAAAAAATGAGAAAATCACACTGTACGACTTGGAATATGGTGAGAAACGCTGAAAAAGTCGAAAAATGAGAAAATCATGCAGTAGGACCTGGAATATGGTGAGAAACCCTGAAAAAGTCGAAAAATGAGAAAATCACATTGTTCGACTTTGAATAAGATGAGAGACCGTGAAAATTTTAAAAAATGAGAAAAATACACTGTAGTAGCTGGAACATGATGAGAAACCCTGCAAAAGTCGAAAAATAAGAAATTCACACTTTTAGGACCTGCAATATGGTGAGAATCCCTGAAAAAGTCGAAAAATGAGAAAATCACACTCTAGGAATTGGAATATGATGAGAAACCCTGAAAAAGTCGAAAAATAAGAAATTCACACTTTTAGGACCTGCAATATTGTGAGAATCCCTGAAAAAGTCGAAAAATGAGAAAATCACACTCTAGGAATTGGAATATGATGAGAAACCCTGAAAAAGTCGAAAAATGATAAAATCACACAGTAGGACCTGCAATATGGTGAGAAACCCTGAAACAGTCAAAAAATAAGAAAATCAAACTTGTAGTACCTGCAATATGGTGAGAAAACCTGAAAAAAGAAAGAAAGAAAGAAAGAAAGAAAGAAAGAAAGAAAGAAAGAAAGAAAGAAAGAAAGAAAGAA
>NW_028228420.1:0-1000 GCF_978045245.1 Mus caroli | reverse complement strand
CCCCAAATATGGTGAGAAAACCTATAAAAGATGGAAAATGAGAAAATCATACTGTAGAACACAGTAATGCGAAAAAAATTGAAAAAAGTAGAAAATGAGAAAATCACACTGTAGGACCCAGAATATGCCGAGAAACCCTGAAAAACTTGGAAAATTAAAAATAGACGCTGTAGAACCCAGAATATGTCGAGAAACCCTGAAAAATTAGAAAAGTAAAAACTCACACTGAATGACCCCAAATATGGCGAGAAAACCTGTAAAAGGTGGAAAATGAGAAAATCACACTGTAGGATCCAGAATTACCAAAAAATATTTAAAAAGTGGAAAATGAGAAAATCACAATGCAGGACCCAGAATATGCAGAGATACCCTGAAAAGGTGAAAATTAAAAATTTACACTTTCGGACCCAGATTATGGAGAGAAACCATGAAAAAAGTGGAAAATTAAAAATTCACACTGTATTACCCAATATGGCGAGAAATACTGAAAAACGTGGAAAATTAAAAATTCACACTGAAGGACCTGGAATAGGGCAAGAAAACCTGAAAAAGGTGGAAATGAGAAAATCACACTGTAAGACCCAGAATATGACGAAAAAACCTGAAAAACATGGAAAATTAAAAATTCACACTGAAAGACCCTGAATATGGCGAGAAAACCTGAAAAACGAGGAAAATTAAAAACTCACACTGAAGGAACCAGAATAGGTGAGAAAACCTGAAAAAAGTAAAAAAGGAGGTGATGATTGGTTTCTTCCTATGCTGGTTCTTTTGTGCCTCTTCCTTCCACTATTAGGAAGGTTTGCAATTACTGTTAGCTACTTTTAGAAGGGGCAAAAGTAGGTGTTAGCTGAAAGAAGAGGTCATTAATAAGGGAAGAACTAAATACATTTAGCTCTTTTGTCCACTGCCCCCACAACCCCGGCCCCCTGGCTGGTTCCCAGGCTGACTTTGAAATCTCCTTAACCTAGCCTCCGAAGTACTGCCCAAACAGGAGTGA
>NW_028228419.1:0-1000 GCF_978045245.1 Mus caroli | reverse complement strand
GAGAAAATCACACTGTATTACCCAGAATATGGCAAGAAATACTGAAAAACCTGGAAAATTAAAAATTCACACTGAAGGACGTGGAATATGGCTAGAAAACCTGAAAAACATGGAAATGAGAAAATCACACTGTAAGACCCAGAATATAACGAAAAAACCTGAAAAACGTGGAAAATAAAAAATTCACACTGAAGGACCCGGAATATGTCGAGAAACCCTGAAAAACGTGAAAATTAAAAATTCACACTGAAGGACCCAGAATATGTCGAGAAAACCTGAAAAACGAGGAAAATTAAAACCTCACACTGAAGGATCCCGAATATGGCGAGAAAACCTGAAAAAGTTTAAAAATGATAATAATCACACTGTAGGACCCAGAATTGCGAAAAAATTTGTAAAAAGTCCCAAATGAGAAAATCACACTGTAGGACCCAGAATATGGCGAGAAACCCTGAAAAAAGTAGAAAATTAAAAACTCCCACTGAAGGACGCCGAATATGGAGAGAAAACCTGAAAAAGGTGGAAAATGAGATAATCACAGTGTAGAACCAAGAATATGCCACGAAACCCTGAAAAACGTGGAAAATTAAAAATATACACAATAGGACCCAGAATATGGCAAGAAAACCTGAAAAAATTAGAAAATTAAAAACTCACACTGAAGGACCCAAAATATGGCGAGGAACCCTGAAAGGTGGAAAATGAGAAATCACAGTGATTAACGAAAAAACTTGAAAAACGTCGAAAATGAGAAAATCACAGTGGAGGACCCAGAATATGCCTAGAAACACTGAATACATGAAAATTAAAAATTCACACTGTATTTCCCAGAATATGGCAAGAAATACTAAAAAACGTGGAAAAGTAAAAATTCACACTGAAGGACCTGGAATATGGCAAGAAAACCAGAAAAACAAGGAACATTAAAAATTCACACTGAAGGACCCAGAATATGGCGAAAAACCCTGAAAAATGTAGAAAATTAAAAGCTCACACTGAA
>NW_028228418.1:0-1000 GCF_978045245.1 Mus caroli | reverse complement strand
ATATTCTGGGTCCTACAGCGTATATTTTTAATTTTCCACATTTTTCAGGTTTTCTAGCCATATTTTGGGTCCTTCAGTGTGAGTTTGTCATTTTCTACATTTTTCAGGGTTTCTCGCCGTATTCTGAGTCATAGAGCGTGTATTTTTAATTTTCCATGTTTTCAGGGTTTCTAGGCATATTCTGGGTCTTACAGTGTGATTTTCTCATTTTCGATGTTTTTCAAGGTCTTTCGCAATTCTGGGTCCTTCAGTGTGAATTTTTAATTTTTCTACTTTTTTCAGGATCTCTCTCCATATTAGTGGTCCTTCAGTGTAAGTTTATAATTTTCTAAATTTTCAGGATTTCTCAACATATTCTGTGTCCTAAGCTTGTATTTTTAATTTTCCACGTTTTTCAAGTTTTTTCGTCATATTCTGGGTACTGCAGTGTGATTGTCTCATTTTCCACGTTTTTCAAGTTTTTTCATAATACTGGGGCCTACAGTGTGATTTTCTCATTTTTCAACTTTTCAGGTTTTCTCGCCATATTTGGGGTCCTTCCGTTTGATTTTTTACTTTTCTAATTTTTCAGTGTTTCACTCCATATTCTGGGTTCTACAGCGTGTATTTTTAATTTTCCACATTTTTCAGGTTTTCTAGCCATATTCTGGGTCCTTCAGTGTGATTTTCTCATTTTTCAACTTTTTCAGGTTTTCTCGCCATATTTGGGGTCCTTCAGTGTGATTTTTTACTTTTCTAATTTTTCAGTGTTTCTCGACATATTCTGGGTCCTACAGCGTATATTTTAAATTTTCCACGTTTTCAGGGTTTCTCGGCATATTCTGGGTCCTACAGTGTGATTTTCTCATTTTCGACGTTTTTCATTTTTTTTTTTTCCAAATCTTGGTTCTGTAGTGTGATTATTCTCATTTTCCATCTTTTCAGGATTTCTCGCCATATTCTGGGTCCTATAGTGTGAGTTTTGAATTTTCCTTGTTTTTCAGGTTTTCTCGCCATATGA
>NW_028228417.1:0-1000 GCF_978045245.1 Mus caroli | reverse complement strand
AATTACACTGTAGGACCTGGAATATGTTGAGAAACACTTTAAAAGTCGAAAAAAGAGAAAATCACCCTCTAGGACATGGAATATGATGAGAAAACCTGAAAATGTCAAAAAATGAGAAAATAACACTGTAGTACCTTGAATATGGTGAGAAAAACACTGAAAAAGTCTAAAAATGAGAAAATCACACAGTAGGACCTGGAATATGGTGAGAAACCCTGAAGCAGTCGAAAAATAAGAAAATCAAATTTGTCATATCTGCAATATGGTGAGAAACCCTGAAAAAGTCAAAAAATGAGAAAAATACACTGAAGGAGCTGGAATATGGTGAGAAACCCTGAAAAAGTCAAAAAATAAGAAATTCACACTTGTAGGACCTGCAATAGGGTGAGAAATTCTGAAAAAGTCGAAAAATGAGAAAATCACACTGTAGGACTTGGAATATGGTGAGAAACCCTGAAAAAGTCGAAAAATGAGAAAATCACGCAGTAGGACTTGGAATATTGTGAGAAAACGTGAAAAAGTCTAAAAATGAGAAAAATACACTGTAGGAACTGGAATATGGTGAGAAAACCTGAAAAAGTCGAAAAATAAGAAACTCACACTTGTTTGACCTTCATTATGGTGAGAAACCCTGAAAAAGTTGAAAAATGAGAAAATCACACTGTAGGACCTGGAATATGGTGAGAAACCCTGAAAAAGTCAAAAAATGAGAAAATCACACTATAGAACTTGGAATATGATGAAAAACCCTGAAAAAGTCGAAAAATGAGAAAATCACACTGTAGAAGATGGAATATGGTGAGCAACCGTGAAAAAGTCAATAATTAGAAAAATCACACTCTAGGACTTGGAATATGATGAGGAACCCTGAAAAAGTCGAAAAATGAGAAAATCACACTGTAGTACCTGGAATGTGTTGAGAAACCCTGAAAAAGTCAAAAAATGAGAATATTACACTGTAGGACCTGGAATATGTTGAGAAACCCTTTAAAAGTCAAAA
>NW_028228416.1:0-1000 GCF_978045245.1 Mus caroli | reverse complement strand
AAAATGACAAAAGTACACTTTAGGAGATGGAATATGGAGAGAAGCCGTTAAAAAGTAGAAAAATAAGATATACACACTTGTAGGACATGCAATATGGTGAGAGACCCTGAAAAAGTCTTAAAATAAGATAATCACACTGTAGTACCTGGAATATGGTGAGAAACCCTGAAAAAAGTCCAAAAATAAGAAATTCACACGTGTAGGACCTGCAATATGGTGAGAAACCCTGAAAAAGTCGAAACATGAGAAAATCACACTGTAGGACTTGGAATAAGATGAGACACCCTGAAAAAGTCAAAAAATGAGAAAATTTCACTGTAGGACTTGGAATAGGATGAGAAACCCTGAAAAAGTTGAAAAATGAGAAAATCACAATGTAGAAGATGGAATGTGGTGAGAAAACCTGAAAAAGTCGAAGAATAAGATAATCACACAAGTAGGACCTCCTATATGGTGAGAAACCTGACAAAGTCGAAAAATGAGAAAATTACAGACTAGGACATGGAATATGGTAAGAAACCCTTTAAAAGTCGGAAAAAAAGAAAATCACACTGTAGGATTTGGAATATGATGGGAAAACCTGAAAAAGTCAAAAAATGAGAAAATCACACTGTGGAACCTGGAATATGGTGAGAAACTCTGAAAAAGTCGAAAAATTGGAAAAATCACACTCTAGGACTTGGAATATGATGAGAAACCCTGAAAAAGTCAAAAATGAGAAAATCAGACTGTAGTAGCTGGAATATGGTGAGAAACATTGAAAAAGTCTCAAAATGAGAAAATCACACAGTTGGACCTGCAATATGGTGAGAAACACTGAAACAGTCGAAAAATAAGAAAATCAAACTTGTAGTACCTGCAATATGGTGAGAAACCTGAAAAATTCCAAAAATGAGAAAATCACACTGTAGGATTTAGAATATGATGAGAAACCGTGAAAAAATAAAAAAATGAGTAAAATAAACTGTAGGAGCTGGAATATGGAGAGATACCCTGAAAA
>NW_028228415.1:0-1000 GCF_978045245.1 Mus caroli | reverse complement strand
ATTCTGGTTCCTACAGTGTGAGTTTTGAATTTTTCTCATTTTTCAGGTTTCCTAGCCATATTCCGGGTCCTTCAGTGTGAATATTTTAATTTTCCACGTTTTTCAGTATTTCTCGCCATATTCTGGGTGAATTTTTAATTTTTACATTTTTCAGGGTTTCTGGCATATTCTGGGTCTTGCAGTGTGATTTTCTCATTTTCCACTTTTTTCGAGTTTTTTCGTAATTCTGCGTCCTACAGTGTGATTTTCTCATTTTACAACTTTTTAAGGTTTTCTCGCCATATTTAGGGTCCTTCAATGTGATTTTTTACTTTTCTAATTTTTCAGTGTTTCTCTACATATTCTGTGTCCTCCAACGTGTATTTTTAATTTTCCTCGTTTTTCAGGGTTTCTCGGCATACTCAGGGTCCTACAGTGTGATTTTCTCATTTTCGACGTTTTTCACTTTTTTTTTTTTCCAAGTCTGGGTCCTACATTGTGATAATTCTCACTTTCCACCTTTTTCAGGTTTTCTCGCCTATATTCTGGATCCTACAGTGTGTTTTTGAATTTTCCTCATTTTTCAGTTTTCTCGCCATATGCCGGGTACTTCAGTGTGAATTTTTAATTTTCCACGTTTTTCAGGTTTTTCCGTCATATTCTGGTTCCTACAGTGTGATTTTCTCATTTCCACGTTTTTTCAGGTTTTCTTCACATATTCCAGGTCCTTCAGTGTGAATTTTTAATTTTCCTCTTTTTTCAGGTTTTATTGCCATATTCCGGGTCCTTTAGAGTGAATTTTTAATTTTCTACTTTTTTTATGTTCTCTCGCCATATTTAGGGTCCTTCAGTGTGAGTTTTTAATTTTCTAATTTTTCAGGGTTTCTCAACATATTCTGTGTCCTACAGCCTGTATTTTTAATTTTCCACGTTTTTCAGGTTTATTTCGTCATATTGTGGGTCCTACATTGTGATTTCCTCATTTTCTACATTTTTCAATTTTTTTCGAAATTCTGGGTCC
>NW_028228414.1:0-1000 GCF_978045245.1 Mus caroli | reverse complement strand
GTGGAAAATGAGAAAATTACACTGTAGGACCCAGAATTACATAAAAACTTGAAAAACGTGGAAAATGAGAAAATCACTCTGCAGGACCCAGAATATGCCGAGAAACCCTGAAAAACGTGAAAATTAAAAATTCACACTGTCGGACACAGAATATGGCAAGAATCTATGAAAAAAGTGGAAAATTAAAAATTCACACTGTATTATGCAGAATATGGCGAGAAATACCGAAAAACGTGGAAAATTAAAAATTCACACTGACGGACCTGGAATATGGCAAGAAAACCTGAAAAATGTGGAAATGAGAAAATCATACTGTAGGACCCAGAATATGACTAAAAATTCTGGAAACGTGGAAAATTAATAATTCACACAGAAGGACCTGGAATATGGCGAGAAAACCTGAAAAACGAGTAAAATTAAAAACTCACACTGAAGGACCCAGAATATGGCGAGAAAACCTGAAAAAAGTAGAAAATTAAAAACTCACACTGAAGGACCCCAAATATAGCAAGAAAACCTGAAAAAGGTGGAAAATGAGAAAATCAACTGTAGGACACAGTAATGAGAAGAAAATTGAAAAAAGTGGAAAATGAGAAAATCACACTGTAGTAACCTGAATATGCCGAGAAACCCTGAAATACGTGGAAAATTAAAAATACACTCTGTTGGAGCCAAAATATGGCAGGAAACCCTGAAAAAAGTAGAAAATTAAAAACTCACACTGAAGGACCCCGAATATGGCGAGAAAACCTGAAAAAAGTAGAAAATTAAAAATACACGCTGTATGACCCAGAATATGGCTAGAAACCTTGAAAAAAGTAGAAAATTAAAAACTGACACTGAAGGACCCCAAATATATCGAGAAAACCTGAAAAAGGTGGAAAATGAGAAAATCATACTGTAGGACACAGTAATGCGAAAAAAATTGAAAAAAGTGGAAAATGAGAAAATCACACTGTAGGGCCCAGAATATGCTGAGAAACCCTGAAAAACAGGGAAA
>NW_028228413.1:0-1000 GCF_978045245.1 Mus caroli | reverse complement strand
CCGAGATTTGGAAAAAAAAAATTGACAAATGTTGAAAATGAGATAATCACACTGTAGGACCCAGAATATGCTGAGAAACCCTGAAAAACGTGGAAAATTAAAAATACACGATCTAGGACACAGAATATGGAGAGAAACCCTGTAAAATTAGAAAAGTAAAAAATCATACTGAAGGACCCCAACTATGGCGAGAAAACCTGAAATAGGTGGAAAATGAGAAAATCACACTGTAGGACCCAGAATTACGCAAAAACTTGAAAAACGTGGAAAATGAGAAAATCACACGGCAGGTCCCAGAATATGCAGAGAAACCCTGAAAAACGTGAAAATCAAAAATTCACACTGTCAGACACAGAATATGGCGAGAAATACTGAAAAACGTGGAAAATTAAAAATACACGCTCTAGGACCCAGAATATGGCTAGAAATCCTGAAAAAAGTAGAAAATTACAAACTCACACTGAAGAACCCCAAATATGGCTAGAAAACCTGAAAAATGTGGAAAATTAGAAAATCACACTGCAGGACCCAGAATATCCCGAGAAACCCTGAAAAACGTGAAAATTAAAAATTCACACTATATTACCCAGAATATGGTGAGAAATACTCAAAAACTTTGAAAATTAAAAATTCACACTGAAGAAACTGCAATATGGCAAAAAAAAAAAAAAATACTGGAAAACGTGTAAATGAGAAAATTACTCTGTAGGACACAGAATATGACCAAAAAACCTGAAAAACGTGCAATATTAAAAATTCACAATTAAGGACCCGGAGTATGCCAGAAAACCTGAAAAACGTAGAAAATTAAAAATTAAAAAACTCACACTGAAGGACCCCAAATATGGCGAGAAACCCTGAAAAAAGTAGAAAATTAAAAATTCACACTGAAGAAACTGCAATATGGCAAAAAAAAAACCCTGGAAACGTGGAAATGAGAAAATTACTCTGTAGGACACAGAATATGAAGAAAAAACCTGAAAAACGTGCAATATTAAAA
>NW_028228412.1:0-1000 GCF_978045245.1 Mus caroli | reverse complement strand
CAGTAGGACCTGGAATATGGTGAGAAACCCTGAAAGATCGAAAAAAATAAGAAAATCAAACTTGAAGTACCTGCAATATGGTGAGAAACCCTGAAAAAGTCAAAAAATGAGAAAATCACAATATAGGACTTGGAATAAGATGAGAAACCGTGAAAAAGTCAAAAATGAGAAAATCAGACTGTAGTAGCTGGAATATGGTGAGAAACCCTGAAAAAGTCCAAAAATAAGAAATTCACACTTGTAGGACCTGCAATAATGTGAGAAACCCTGAAAAAGTCGAAAAATGAGAAAATCACACTGTAGGACTTGGAATAAGATGAGAAACCGTGAAAAAGAAAAAAAAATGACAAAAACACACTGTAGGAGCTGGAATATTGTGAGAAACCCTGAAAAAGTTCAAAAATAAGAAATACACACTTATAGGATATGCAATATGGTGAGAGACCCTGAAAAAGTCTTAATATTAGAAAATCACACTGTAGGACTTGGGATATGGTGAGAAACCCTGAAAAACATGAAAAATTAGATAATCAAACTGTAGGACCCGGAATATGCTGAGAATCCCTGAAAAATTCGAAAAATGCAAAAATCACAGTATAGGACTTGGAATATGATGAGAAACCCTGAAAAAGTCCAAAAATAAGAAATTCACACTTGTAGGACCTGCAATATAGTGAGAAACCCTGAAACAGTCGAAAAATGAGAAAATCACACTGTAGAAGATCGAGTATGGTGAGCAACCCTGAAAAATTCAAAAAATTAGAAAAATCACACTGTAGAACCTGGAATATGTTGAGAAACTCTGAAAAAGTCAAAAAATTAGAAAAATCAGACTGTAGGGCTTGGAATATGATGAGAAACCCTGAAAAAGACGAAAAATGAGAAAAATCACACAATAGGATCTGCAGTATGGTGAGAAACACTGAAACAGTCGAAAAATAAGAAAATCAAACTTGTAGTACCTGCAATATGGTGAGAAACCCTGAAAAATTCCAAAAAT
>NW_028228411.1:0-1000 GCF_978045245.1 Mus caroli | reverse complement strand
TACTATGTACTACACTGTGCGTTTCTTATATTCTAAGTTTTTCAGTGCAACTCACTCATATACTATGTACTACACTGTGCGTTTCTTATATTCTAAGTTTTTCAGTGCAACTCACTCATATACTATGTACTACACTGTGCGTTTCTTATATTCTAAGTTTTTCAGTGCAACTCACTCATATACTATGTACTACACTGTGCGTTTCTTATATTCTAAGTTTTTCAGTGCAACTCACTCATATACTATGTACTACACTGTGCGTTTCTTATATTCTAAGTTTTTCAGTGCAACTCACTCATATACTATGTACTACACTGTGCGTTTCTTACATTCTAAGTTTTTCAGTGCAACTCACTCATATACTATGTACTACACTGTGCGTTTCTTACATTCTAAGTTTTTCAGTGCAACTCACTCATATACTATGTACTACACTGTGCGTTTCTTACATTCTAAGTTTTTCAGTGCAACTCACTCATATACTATGTACTACACTGTGCGTTTCTTATATTCTAAGTTTTTCAGTGCAACTCACTCATATACTATGTACTACACTGTGCGTTTCTTACATTCTAAGTTTTTCAGTGCAACTCACTCATATACTATGTACTACACTGTGCGTTTCTTACATTCTAAGTTTTTCAGTGCAACTCACTCATATACTATGTACTACACTGTGCGTTTCTTACATTCTAAGTTTTTCAGTGCAACTCACTCATATACTATGTACTACACTGTGCGTTTCTTACATTCTAAGTTTTTCAGTGCAACTCACTCATATACTATGTACTACACTGTGCGTTTCTTACATTCTAAGTTTTTCAGTGCAACTCACTCATATACTATGTACTACACTGTGCGTTTCTTACATTCTAAGTTTTTCAGTGCAACTCACTCATATACTATGTACTACACTGTGCGTTTCTTACATTCTAAGTTTTTCAGTGCAACTCACTCATATACTATGTACTACACTGTGCGTTTCTTACATTCTAAGTTT
>NW_028228410.1:0-1000 GCF_978045245.1 Mus caroli | reverse complement strand
GTGATTTTCTCATTTTACAACTTTTTAAGGTTTTCTCGCCATATTTAGGGTCCTTCAATGTGATTTTTTACTTTTCTAATTTTTCAGTGTTTCTCTACATATTCTGTGTCCTCCAACGTGTATTTTTAATTTTCCTCGTTTTTCAGGGTTTCTCGGCATACTCTGGGTCCTACAGTGTGATTTTCTCATTTTCGACGTTTTTCACTTTTTTTTTTTCCAAGTCTGGGTCCTACATTGTGATAATTCTCACTTTCCACCTTTTTCAGGTTTTCTCGCCTATATTTTGGATCCTACAGTGTGTTTTTGAATTTTCCTCATTTTTCAGTTTTTCTCGCCATATGCCGGGTACTTCAGTGTGAATTTTTAATTTTCCACGTTTTTCAGGTTTTTCCGTCATATTCTGGTTCCTACAGTGTGATTTTCTCATTTCCACGTTTTTCAGGTTTTCTTCACATATTCCAGGTCCTTCAGTGTGAATTTTTAATTTTCCTCTTTTTTCAGGTTTTATTGCCATATTCCGGGTCCTTTAGTGTGAATTTTTAATTTTCTACTTTTTTTATGTTCTCTCGCCATATTCTGGGTCCTTCAGTGTGAATTTTTAATTTTCCTCTTTTTTCAGGTTTTATTGCCATATTCCGGGTCCTTTAGTGTGAATTTTTAATTTTCTACATTTTTTAGGTTCTCTCGCCATATTTAGGGTCCTTCAGTGTGAGGTTTTAATTTTCTAATTTTTCAGGGTTTCTCGACATATTCTGTGTCCTACAGCGTGTATTTTAATTTTCCACGTTTTTCAGGTTTTTTTTTCGTCATATTGTGGGTCCTACAGTGTGATTTTCTCATTTTCGACGTTTTTCAAGTTTTTTCGCAATTCTGGGTCCTACAGTGTGATTATTCTCATTTTCCACCTTTTTCAGGTTTTCTCGCCATATTCGTGATACCTCAGTGTGAATTTTTAATTTTCTTTTTCAAAGTTTCTCGCCATATTCTGGGTCCTAGAGCG
>NW_028228409.1:0-1000 GCF_978045245.1 Mus caroli | reverse complement strand
AATATGGCGAGAAAACATGAAAAAAGTGGAAAATTAAAAATTCACACTGTATTACCCAGAATATGGCGAGAAATACTGAAAAACGTGGAAAATTAAAATTCACACTGAAGGACCTGCAATATGGCAAGTAAACTTGAAAAACGTGGAAATGAGAAAATCACACTGTAAGATCCAGAATATGACGAAAAAACATGAAAAACATGAAAAATTAAATATTCAACCTGTAGGACCCAGGGTATGGCGAGAAACACTGAAAAATGTGGAAAATTAATAATTTACACTATAGGACCAGAATAGGGCAAGAACCTTAAAAAAGCTGGAAAATTAAAAATTCACACTGTAGGACCCAGAATATGCTGAGAAAACCTGAAAAAAGTTGGAAAATGAGAAAATCACACTGTAGGCCACAGAATATGACTAAAAAAACTTGAAAACGTTTAAATTAAAAATTCACACTTTAGGACCCAGAATATGGCGAGAAAGCCTGAAAAACGAAGAAAATTTTAAATTCACAATGTAAGACCCAGAATATGGCAAGAAACCCTGAAAAAAGTAAAAAATTAAAAACTCACAGTGAAGGACCCCGAATATGGCCTGAAAAACTGAAAAATGTGGAAAATGAGAAAATCACACTGTAGGACCAGAATATGCAGAGAAACCCTGAAAAACGTGCAAAATTAAACGTACACACTGTAGGACACAGAATATGGCAACAAAACCTAAAAAGAGTAGAAAATTAAAAACTCACACTGAAGGACCCCGAATATGGCGAGAAAATATAAAAAGGTGAAAAATGAGAAAATCACACTGTTGGTCCCAGAATATGCGGAGAAACCCTGAAAAACGTGAAAATTAAAATTTCATACTGTTGGACCCAGTATATGGCGATAAACCATGAAAAGAGTGGAAAATTTAAATTCACACTGTATTACCCAGAATATGGCGAGAAACACTGAAATTATGGTAAAGTAAAAATTAACACTGAAGGACCTGGAATAGG
>NW_028228408.1:0-1000 GCF_978045245.1 Mus caroli | reverse complement strand
AATACACTGTAGGAGCTGGAATATGGTGAGAAACCCTGAAAAAGTCCAACAATAAGAAATTCACACTTGTAGGACCTGCAATATGGTGAGAAACCCATAAAAGTCAAAAAATGAGAAAATCACACTGTAGGACTTGGAGTAAGATGAGAAACCCTGAAAAAGTCAAAAAATGAGAAAATCACCATATAGGACTTGAAATATGGTGAGAAACCCTGAAAAAGTAAAAAATGAGCAAAATATGCAGTAGGACCTGGAATATGGTGAGAAACACTGAAAAAGTCTTAACATGAGAACAATCATACTGTAGGACCTGGAATATGGTCAGAAACACTGAAAATGTCTAAAAATGAGAAAATCACACATTAGGACCTGGAATATGGTGATAAACTCTGAAAAAGTCAAAAAAATGAGAAAATTACACTGTAGGACCTGGAATATTTTTTGAGAAACCCTGAAAAAGTCCGAAAAAGAGAAAATCACACTCTAGGACTTGGAATAGGATGAGAAAACCTGAAAAAGTCAAAAAATGAGAAAATCACACTGTAGTACCTAGAATATGGTGAGAAACACTGAAAAAGTCTTAACGTGAGAAAATCACACAGTAGGACCTGGAATATGGTGAGAAACCCTGAAATATTTGAAAAATAAGAAAATCAAACTTGTAGTACCTGCAATATGGTGAGAAACCCTAAAAAGTCGAAAAATGAGAAAATCACACTGTTCGACTTGGAATAAGATGAGAAACCGTGAAAATTTTAAAAATGAGAAAAATACACTGTAGTAAATGGAACATGGTGAGAAACCCTGCAAAAGTCGAAAAATAAGAAATTCACACTTGTAGGACCTGTAATATGGTGAGAATCCCTGAAAAACTCGAAAAATGAGAAAATCACACTCTAGGACTTGGAATATGATGAGAAACCCTGAAAAAGTCGAAAAATGAGAAAATCAAACAGTAGGACCTGGATTATGGTGAGAAACCCTGAAACAGTCGAAAAAT
>NW_028228407.1:0-1000 GCF_978045245.1 Mus caroli | reverse complement strand
AAATATGGCCAGAAACACTGAAAAATGGAGAAAATGAAAAATTCACACTGTAGGACCCAGAATATGGCGAGAAACCCTGAAATAAGTAGAAAAATAAAAACTCTCACTGAAGGACCTGGAATATGTCGAGAAACCCTGAAAAAGGTGGAAAATGAGAAAATTACATGGTAAGACCCAGAAATGTGAAAAAACTCGGAAAAAGTGGAAAATGTGAAAATCACACTGTAGTACCCAGAATGTGCCTAGAAACACTGAAAAACATGAAAAATTAAAAATACACGCATTAGGACCCAGAATATGTTGAGAAACCCTGAAAAATTAGAAAATTAAAAACCCACACTGAAGGATCCCGAATATGATGAAAAAAACCTGAAAAACGTGGAAATGAGAAAATCACACTGTAGGACCGAGAATATGACGAAAAAACTTGAAAAACGTGGAAAATTAAAAATTCACACTGAAGGACCCGTATATGGCGAGAAAACCTGAAAAAAGTAGAAAATTAAAAATTCACACTGAAGGACCCCGAATATGGGGAGAAAACCTGAAAAAGGTGGAAAATGAGAATAATCACACTGTAGGATCAAGAATTGAGAAAAAACATGAAAAAAGTCAAAAATGAGAAAATCACACTGTAGGATCAAGAATATGCCGAGAAACACTGAAAAAACTTGGAAAATTATTAATACACGCTGTAGGACCCAGAATATGGCGAGAAACCCTGAAATAAGTAGAAAAATAAAAACTCTCACTGAAGGACCTGGAATATGTCGAGAAACCTGAAAAAGGTGGAAAATGAGAAAATTACATGGTAAGACCCAGAAATGTGAAAAAACTCGGAAAAAGTGGAAAATGTGAAAATCACACTGTAGTACCCAGAATGTGCCTAGAAAAACTGAAAAACATGAAAAAATTAAAAATACACGCATTAGGACCCAGAATATGTTGAGAAACCCTGAAAAATTAGAAAATTAAAAACCCACACTGAAGGATCCCGAAT
>NW_028228406.1:0-1000 GCF_978045245.1 Mus caroli | reverse complement strand
ACACTGTAGAAGCTGGAATATAGTGAGAAACCCTGAAAAAGTCGAAAAATATGAAAATCACACTTATAGAACCTCCAATATGGTGAGAAACCCTGAAAAAGTCAAAAAATGAGAAAATCACACTGTAGGACCTGGAATATGGTGAGAAACACTGAAAAAGTCAAAAAATGAGAAAATAACACTGTAGGACTTGGAATATGATGAGAAACCCTGAAAAAGTCAAAAAATGAGAAAATCACACTGTAGGACTTGGAATATGATGAGAAACCCTGAAAAAGTCGAAAAATGAGAAAATCACACTGTAGAAGATGGAATATGGTGAGCAACACTGAAAAAGTCGAAAATTAGAAAAATAACACTGTAGAAACTGGAATATGGTAAGAAAACCTGAAAAATTCCAAAAATGAGAAAATCACACTGTAGGATTTGGATTATGATGAGAAACCGTGAAAAAGTCAAAAAATGAGAATAATACACTGTAGGAGCTCGAATATGATGAGAAACCCTGAAAAAGTCGAAAAATAAGAAAATCACACTTGTAGGACCTCCAATATAGTGAAAAACCCTGAAAAAGTCGAAAAATGAAAAAATCACAGTGTAGGACCTGGAATATGGTGAGAAACCCTGAAAAAGTCGAAAAATGAGAAAATCACGCAGTAGGTCCTGGAATATGGTGAGAAACACTGAAAAAGTCTAAAATAAAAAAAATTACACTGTAGTACCTGGAATATGGTGAAAAACCCTGAAAAAGTCTTAAAATGAGAAAATCACACTGTAGGACATGGAATATGGTGAGAAACCTTGAAAAAGTCAAAAAATGAGAAACATCACACTGTAGTAAAAGGAATATGGTGATATAATCTGAAAAAGTCGAAAAATTAGAAAAATCACACTCTAGGACTTGGAATATGATGAGAAACCTTGAAAAAGTCAAAAAATGAGAAACAACACTGTAGTAAAAGGAATATGGTGATATAATCTGAAAAAGTCGAAAAATTAG
>NW_028228405.1:0-1000 GCF_978045245.1 Mus caroli | reverse complement strand
GGTCCTACAAGTGTGAATTTCTTATTTTTGGACTTTTTCAGGGTTTCTCACCATATTCAAGCTCCTACAGTGTGTTTTTGTCATTTTTTTTTGTCTTTTTCACAGATTCTCATCTTATTCCAAGTCCTATATTGTGATTTTCTCATTTTTTGACTTTTTCAGGGTTTCTCACCATATTACAGGTACTACAAGTTTGATTTTCTTATTTTTCGATATTTCAGGGTTTCTCACCATATTCCAGGTCCTACAGTGTGATTTTCTCATTTTAAGACTTTTTCAGGGTTTCTCAACATATTCCAACTCCTTCAGTGTATTTTTCTCATTTTTTGACTTTTTTAGGGTTTCTCATCTTATTCCAAGTCCTACAGTGTGATTTTCTCATTTTAAGACTTTTTCAGGGTTTCTCAACATATTGGAGGTTCTACAAGTGTGATTTTCTTATTTTTCGACTTTTCAGGGTTTACTCACCATATTCCAGCTTCTACAGTGTATTTTTCTCATTTTTTGACTTTTTCAGTGTTTCTCATCATATTCTAAATCTTACAGTGTGATTTTCTCATTTTTGGAATTTTTCAGGGTTTCTCACCATATTGCAGGGACTACAAGTTTGATTTTCTTATATTTCGACTGTTTCAGTTTTTCTCACCATATTGCAGGTCCAACTGTGTGATTTTCTCATTTTGAGACTTTTTCAATGTTTCTCACCATATTCCAGCTACTACAGTCTGATTTTCTCATTTTTGACTTTTTCAGGGTTTCTCATCATATTCCAAGTCCTAGAGTGTGATTTTTCCAATTTTTCGCCTTTTTCAGAGTTTCTCACCATATTCCAGGTTCCACAGTGTGATTTTCTCATTTTTTGACTTTTTCAGGATTGCTCACCATATTCCATCTTCTACATTGTGATTTTCTCATTTTTCAACTTTTTCAGGGTTTCTCATCTTATTCCAAGTCCTACAGTGAAATTTTCTCATTTTTTGAATTTTTCAGGGTGTCTCAT
>NW_028228404.1:0-1000 GCF_978045245.1 Mus caroli | reverse complement strand
AAACCCTGAAAAAGTAGAAAATCAAAAACTCACACTGAAGGACCCCAAATACGGGGAGAAATCCTGAAAAACGTGGAAATGAGAAAATCACACTCTAGGACCAAGAATATGACGAAAAAATCTGAAAAACCAGGAAAATTAAAAATTCACACTGAAGGACCGGGAATATGGCAAGAAAACCTGAAAAACGAGGAAAATTAAAAACACAAACTGAAGGACCCGGAATATGGCGAGAAAACATGAAAAACATGGAAAATTAAATATTCACACTGAAGGACCCAGAATATGCTGAGAAAACCTGAAAAAGTTGGATAATGAGCATTTCACAGTGTAGGACACAGAACATGACGAAAAAAAACTTAAAAACGTTTAAAATTAAAAATTCACACTGTAGGACCAGAATATGGCGAGAAACCCAGAGAAACGTGGAAAATTTAAAAATCACACTGTAGGACACAGAATATGGCGATTAACCCTGTAAAAAGTAGAATATTAAAAACTCACACTGAAGTACCCCGAAAATGGCAAGAAAACCTGAAAAAGGTGGAAAATGAGAAAATCACACTGTAGGATCCAGAATTGCGAAACAAAAAACTTGAAAAATGTCAAAAATGAGAAAATCACACTGTAGGACCCAGAATAGGCCGAGTAACCCTGAAAAACGTGGAAAATTAAAAATACACGCTGTAGGACCCAGAATATGGCAAGAAACCCTGAAAGAATTAGAAAATTAAAAACTCACACTGAAGGACCCGGAATATGGCGAGAAAACCTGAAAAAGGTGGAAAATGAGAAAATCACACTGTAGGACCAGAATTGCAAAACAAAAAACTTGAAAAATATCAAAAATGAGAAAATCACACTGTAGGACCCAGAATATGCCGAGAAACCCTGAAAACGTGGAAAATTAAAAATATACGCTGGGGGAACCAGATTATGGTGAGAAACCATGAAAAAATTGGACAATGAAAATTCTCACTGTATTACCCAGAATATGGCA
>NW_028228403.1:0-1000 GCF_978045245.1 Mus caroli | reverse complement strand
GTCCTACAGTGTGATTTTCTCATTTTACAACTTTTTAAGGTTTTCTCGCCATATTTAGGGTCCTTCAGTGTGATTTTTTACTTTTCTAATTTTTCAGTGTTTCTCTACATATTCTGTGTCCTTCAACGTGTATTTTTAATTTTCCTCGTTTTTCAGGGTTTCTAGGCATACTCTGGGTCCTACAATGTGATTTTCTCATTTTCGACGTTTTTCACTTTTTTTTTTTTTTCCAAATCTGGGTCCTACATTGTGATAATTCTCACTTTCCACCTTTTTCAGGTGTTCTCGCCTATATTCTGGATCCTACAGTGTGTTTTTGAATTTTCCTCATTTTTCAGTTTTTCTCGCCATATGCCGGGTACTTCAGTGTGAATTTTTAATTTTCCACGTTTTTCAGGTTTTTCCGTCATATTCTGGTTCCTACAGTGTGATTTTCTCATTTCCACGTTTTTCAGGTTTTCTTCATATATTCCAGGTCCTTCAGTGTGAATTTTTAATTTTCCACGTTTTTTAGGTTTTTCCATCATATTCTGGGTCCTACAGTGTGATTTTCTCATTTCCACGTTTTTCAGGTTTTCTTCACATATTCCAGGTCCTTCAGTGTGAATTTTTAATTTTCTACTTTTTTCAGGTTTTCTTGCCCTATTCTGCGTCCTTCAGTGTGAATTTTTAATTTTCCTCTTTTTTCAGGTTTTATTGCAATATTCCGGGTCCTTTAGTGTGAATTTTTAATTTTCTACTTTTTTTATGTTCTCTCGCCATATTTAGGGTCCTTCAGTGTGAGTTTTTAATTTTCTAATTTTTCAGGGTTTCTCGACATATTCTGTGTCCTACAGCGTGTATTTTTAATTTTCCACGTTTTTCAGGTTTTTTTCGTCATATTGTGGGTCCTACAGTGTGATTTCCTCATTTTCTACATTTTTCAAGTTTTTTCGAAATTCTGGGTCCTAAAGTGTGATTTTCTCAATTTCCACCTTTTTTAGGGTTTCTCGGCATATTC
>NW_028228402.1:0-1000 GCF_978045245.1 Mus caroli | reverse complement strand
CCAGAAACACTGAAAAATGTGGAAAATGAAAAATTCACTCTGTAGGACCCAGAATATGGCGAGAAATCCTGAAAAAGGTTGAAAATGAGAATAATCACACTGTAGGACCCAGAATTGCTAAAAAAAAAAAAAACTTGAAAAACGTTGAAAATGAGAAAACCACACTGTAGGACCCAGAATATGCTCAGAAACCTTGAAAAACGTGGAAAATTAAAAATACACGCTGTAGGAAACAGAATATGCCGAGAAACCATAAAAAACATGCAAAAGTAATAATTCACACTCAAGGACCCGGAATATGGTGAGAAAACCTTAAAAATGAGGAAAATTAAAAATTCACA
Source organism: Mus caroli (assembly GCF_978045245.1). Classification (NCBI taxonomy): domain Eukaryota; kingdom Metazoa; phylum Chordata; class Mammalia; order Rodentia; family Muridae; genus Mus; species Mus caroli. Next base: position 659 of record NW_028228402.1, on the reverse strand, counting down.
CTGAAGGACCCCGAATATAGCGAGAAAACCTGAAAAACAAGGAAAATTAAATATTCACACTTTAGGACCCAGAATATGGTGAGAAACACTGAAAAACGTGGAAAATTAAAAATTCACACTGTAGGACCAGAATATGGCAAGGAATTCTGAAAAACGTGGAAAATTAAAATTTAATATATAGGACACTGAATATGCCGAGAAAACCTGAAGAAGGTGGAAAATGAGAAAATCACACTATAGGACCCAGAATATGACGAAAAATACTTAAAAAAGTGGAAAATTAAAAATTCACACTTGTAGGACCCAAAATATGGGGAAAAACCATGAAAAAAGTAGAAAATTAAAAACTCACACTGAAGGACCGGAATATGGCAAGAAACCTTGAAAAACATGGAAAAAGGGAAAATCACACTGTAGGAACCAGAATATGCCGATAAACCCTGAAAAACGTGGAAAATTAAAAATTCACAGTATAAGACCCAGAATATGGCGAGAAAACATGAAAAACGTGGAAAATTTAAAATTCACACTGTAGGATGCAGAATATGGCGAGAAACCCTGAAAAAAGTAGAAAAAATAAAAACTCACACTGAAGTACCCAGAATATGGGGAGAAACCTGAAAAAGTTGGAAAAAGAGAAAATCACACTGTAGGATGCA
>NW_028228401.1:0-2000 GCF_978045245.1 Mus caroli | reverse complement strand
TTTTCAGTATTTCTCGCCATATTCTGTGTCCAACAGTGTGAATTTTTAATTTTCACGTTTTTCAGGGTTTATCGGCATTTCTGTGTCCTGTAGTGTGATTTTCTCATTTTCCACGTTTTTCAAGTTTTTTCGTAATTCTGGGTCCTACAGTGTGATTTTCTCATTTTCAACCTTTTTCAGGTTTTCTCGCCATATTTGGGGTCCTTCAGTGTGATTTTTTACTTTTCTGATATTTCAGGGTTTCTCGCCATATTCTGGGTCCTACAGCGTGTATTTTTAATTTTCCACGTTTTTCAGGGTATCTCGGCATATTCTGGGTCCTAGAGTATTATATTCACATTTTCGACGTTTTGTAATTTTTTTTTTCAAATCTGGGTCCTACAGTGTGATTATTCTCATTTTCCACCATTTTCAGGTTTTTCCATCATATTCAGGTTCCTACAGTGTGATTTTCTCATTTCCACGTATTTCAGGTTTTCTTGACATATTCCAGGTCCTTCAGTGTGAATTTTTAATTTTCCACGTTTTTCATTATTTCTCGCCATATTCTTTGTCCGACAGTGTGAATTTTTAATTTTCACGTTTTTCAGAGTTTCTCTGCATATTCTGGGTTCTGCAGTGGGATTTTCTCATTTTCCAACTTTTTCAGGTTTTCTAGCCATATTTGGTGTCCTTCAGTGTGAATTTGTAATTTTCTAGTTTTTTCAGGGTTTCTCTCTGTATTCTGCGTCCTACAGCATGTATTTTTAATTTTCCACGTTTTCAGGGTTTCTTGGCATATTCTGGGTCCTACAGTGTGATTTTCTCATTTTCCACTTTTTTCAAGTTTTTTCGCAATTCTGGGTCCTTCAGTGTGAATTTTTAATTTTCTACTTTTTTAGGTTCTCTCGCCATTTTTTTTGGTCCTTCAGTGTGAGGTTTTAATTTTCTTATTTTTCAGGGTTTCTCGACATATTCTGTGTCCTACATCGTGTATTTTTAATTTTCCACGCTTTTCTAGTTTTTACTTCATATTCTGGGTCCTACATTGTGATTTTCTATTTTTCCACCTATTTCAGGTTTTCTCGCCATATTCTGGTTCCTACAGTGTGAGTTTTGAATTTTTCTCATTTTTCAGGTTTCCTAGCCATATTCCGGGTCCTTCAGTGTGAATATTTTAATTTTCCACGTTTTTCAGTATTTCTCGCCATATTCTGGGTGAATTTTTAATTTTTACATTTTTCAGGGTTTCTGGCATATTCTGGGTCTTGCAGTGTGATTTTCTCATTTTCCACTTTTTTCGAGTTTTTTCGTAATTCTGCGTCCTACAGTGTGATTTTCTCATTTTACAACTTTTTAAGGTTTTCTCGCCATATTTAGGGTCCTTCAATGTGATTTTTTACTTTTCTAATTTTTCAGTGTTTCTCTACATATTCTGTGTCCTCCAACGTGTATTTTTAATTTTCCTCGTTTTTCAGGGTTTCTCGGCATACTCTGGGTCCTACAGTGTGATTTTCTCATTTTCGACGTTTTTCACTTTTTTTTTTCCAAGTCTGGGTCCTACATTGTGATAATTCTCACTTTCCACCTTTTTCAGGTTTTCTCGCCTATATTCTGGATCCTACAGTGTGTTTTTGAATTTTCCTCATTTTTCAGTTTTTCTCGCCATATGCCGGGTACTTCAGTGTGAATTTTTAATTTTCCACGTTTTTCAGGTTTTTCCGTCATATTCTGGTTCCTACAGTGTGATTTTCTCATTTCCACGTTTTTCAGGTTTTCTTCACATATTCCAGGTCCTTCAGTGTGAATTTTTAATTTTCCTCTTTTTTCAGGTTTTATTGCCATATTCCGGGTCCTTTAGAGTGAATTTTTAATTTTCTACTTTTTTTATGTTCTCTCGCCATATTTAGGGTCCTTCAGTGTGAGTTTTTAATTTTCTAATTTTTCAGGGTTTCTCAACATATTCTGTGTCCTACAGCCTGTATTTTTAATTTTCCACGTTTTTCAGGTTTATTTCGTCA
>NW_028228400.1:0-2000 GCF_978045245.1 Mus caroli | reverse complement strand
TGAAAAACGTGGAAAATTAAAAACACACACTATAGGACCCAGAATATGGCCAGAAACCCTGAAAAAGTACAAAATTAAAAACTCACACTGAAGGACCCCAAATATTGCGATTAAACCTGAAAAAAGTGGAAAATGAGAAAATCACACTGTATTACCCAGAATATGGCAAGAAATACTGAAAAACCTGGAAAATTAAAAATTCACACTGAAGGACGTGGAATATGGCTAGAAAACCTGAAAAACATGGAAATGAGAAAATCACACTGTAAGACCCAGAATATAACGAAAAAACCTGAAAAACGTGGAAAATAAAAAATTCACACTGAAGGACCCGGAATATGTCGAGAAACCCTGAAAAACGTGAAAATTAAAAATTCACACTGAAGGACCCAGAATATGTCGAGAAAACCTGAAAAACGAGGAAAATTAAAACCTCACACTGAAGGATCCCGAATATGGCGAGAAAACCTGAAAAAGTTTAAAAATGATAATAATCACACTGTAGGACCCAGAATTGCGAAAAAATTTGTAAAAAGTCCTAAATGAGAAAATCACACTGTAGGACCCAGAATATGGCGAGAAACCCTGAAAAAAGTAGAAAATTAAAAACTCCCACTGAAGGACGCCGAATATGGAGAGAAAACCTGAAAGGTGGAAAATGAGAAATCACAGTGATTAACGAAAAAACTTGAAAAACGTCGAAAATGAGAAAATCACAGTGGAGGACCCAGAATATGCCTAGAAACACTGAATACATGAAAATTAAAAATTCACACTGTATTTCCCAGAATATGGCAAGAAATACTAAAAAACGTGGAAAAGTAAAAATTCACACTGAAGGACCTGGAATATGGCAAGAAAACCAGAAAAACAAGGAACATTAAAAATTCACACTGAAGGACCCAGAATATGGCGAAAAACCCTGAAAAATGTAGAAAATTAAAAGCTCACACTGAAGGACCCCAAATATGGCGAAAAAAACCTGAAAAAGGTGGAAAATGAGAAAACCACACTGTAGGTCCTAGAATTACGAAAAAACTTGAAAAACTAGGAAATTAGAAACTCACACTGAAGGACCCCGAATATGGCGAGAAAACCTGAAAAAAGGTGGAAAATGAGAAAATCACACTGTAGGACCCAGAATTGCGAAAAAACTTGAAAACCGTCAAAAATAAAAAAAAAAAAATCACACTGTAGGACCCAGAATATGCGGAGAAACCCTTGAAAAACGTGGAAAAATAAAATACACGCTGTAGGAACCAGAATATATTGAGAAACCCTGAAAAAGTAGAAAATCAAAACCTCACACTGAAGGACCCCAAATACGGGGAGAAATCCTGAAAAACGTGGAAATGAGAAAATCACACTCTAGGACCAAGAATATGACGAAAAAATCTGAAAAACCAGGAAAATTAAAAATTCACACTGAAGGACCGGGAATATGGCAAGAAAACCTGAAAAACGAGGAAAATTAAAAACACAAACTGAAGGACCCGGAATAAGGCGAGAAAACATGAAAAACATGGAAAATTAAATATTCACACTGAAGGACCCAGAATATGCTGAGAAAACCTGAAAAAGTTGGATAATGAGCATTTCACAGTGTAGGACACAGAACATGACGAAAAAAAACTTAAAAACGCTTAAAATTAAAAATTCACACTGTAGGACCAGAATATGGCGAGAAACCCAGAGAAACGTGGAAAATTTAAAAATCACACTGTAGGACACAGAATATGGCGATTAACCCTGTAAAAAGTAGAATATTAAAAACTCACACTGAAGTACCCCGAAAATGGCAAGAAAACCTGAAAAAGGTGGAAAATGAGAAAATCACACTGTAGGATCCAGAATTGTGAAACAAAAAACTTGAAAAATGTCAAAAATGAGAAAATCACACTGTAGGACCCAGAATAGGCCGAGTAACCCTGAAAAACGTGGAAAATTAAAAATACACGCTGTAGGACCCAGAATATGGCAAGAAACCCTGAAAGAATTAG
>NW_028228399.1:0-2000 GCF_978045245.1 Mus caroli | reverse complement strand
AGAACCTGAAAAATGTAGAAAATTAAAAATTCACACTGAAGGACCCAGAACATGGCAAAAAAACCTGAAAAACGAGGAAAATTCAAAACTCACTATGTAGGACCCAGAATATGGCAAGAAAAGCTGAAAAAGGAGGAAAACTCAAAACTCACACTGTAGAACCCAGAATATGGCGAGAAAACCTGAAAAAGGTGGAAAATGAGAATAATCACACTGTAGGACCGAGATTTGGAAAAAAAATTGAAAAACGTCGAAAATGAGAAAATCACACTGTAGGACCCAGAATATGCTGAGAAACCCTGAAAAACGTGGAATATTAAAAATACATGCTGTAGGACCCAGAATATGGCTAGAAACCCTGAAAAAAGTAGAAAATTACAAACTAACACTGAAGACCCCTAATATATTGAGAAATCCTGTAAAAGGTGGAAAATGAGAAAATCACTCTGTAGGACCCAGAATTGGGAAAAAACCTGAAAAATGTCGTAAATGAGAAAAATCACACTGTAGGACCCAGAATATGACAAAAAAAAAACCTGAAAAACGTGGAAAATTAAAAATACACGCTGTAGGACAGAGAATATGCCAAGAAACCCTGAATAACGTGAAAATTAACGATTCACAATGTTGGACAAAGAATATGGCGAGAAACCATGAAAAAAGTGGAAAATTAAAAATTCACACTGTATTACGCAAAATATGGAAAGAAATACTGAAAAACGTGAAAATTAAAAATTCACACTGAAGGACCTTGAATATGGCAAGAAAACCTGAAAAACGTGGCAATGAGAAAATCACACTGTAGGTCCCAGAATATGACGAAAAAACCTGAAAAACGTAGAAAACTAAAAATTCACACTGAAGGACCCAGAATATGTAGAGATAACCTGAAAAACAAGGAAAATTAAAAACTCACACTGAGGGACCCAGAATATGGCGAGAAAACCTGAAAAAATTAGAAAATTAAAAATTCACACTGAAGGACCCCGAATATGGCCAGAAAAACTGAAAAAGGTGGAAAATGACAATAATCACACTGTAGGACCCAGAATTGCGAAAAAACTTGAAAAGCGTCGAAAATGAGAAAATCACACTGTAGGACCCATCATGTGCCGAGAAACCCTGAAAACGTGGTAAATTAAAAATACACGGTGTAGGACCCAGAATATGGCGAGAAACCCTGAAAAAGTAGAAAATTAAAAACTCACAGTGAAGTACCACAAGAATTGCGAAAAAACTTGAAAATCGTGGAAAATGAGAAAATCACACTGCTGGACCCAGAATATTCCGATAAACCCTGAAAAACGTGAAAATTAAAAATCCACACTGTCAGACACAGAATATGGCAAGAATCATGAAAAAAGTGGAAAATTAAAAATTCACACTGAAGGACCCCCTCATATGGCAAGAAAACCTGAAAAACTAGGAAAATTCAAAACTCACACTATAGGACCGAGAATATGGCGAGAAATCCTGAAAAAGATGGAAAATGAGAATAATCACACTATATAAACCAGATTTGGAAAAAAAATTGAAAAACGTCGAAAATGAGAAAATCACACTGTAGGACCCAGAATATGCCTAGAAACCCTGAAAACATGGAAAATTAAAAATATACGCTGTAGAACCCAGAATATGTCGAGAAACACTGAAAAATTAGAAAAGTAACAAATCACAGGGAAGGACCCCAAATATGGCGAGAAAACCTGAAAAAGTTGAAAAATGAGAAAATCACACTGTAGGACCCAGAATTATGAAAAAACTTGAAAAACGTGGAAAATGAGAAAAATTCACTGCAGGACCCAGAATATGACGAAAAAAAACTTGAAGAACTTGGAAAATTAAAAATACACGCTCTAGGACACAGAATATGTTGAGAAATCCTGAAAAATTAGAAAATCATAAACTTACACTGAAGGATCCTAAATATGGAGAGAGAACCTGAAAAAAGTAGAAAATTAAAAATTCACACTGAAGGACCCCGAATATGGCCAGAAAAA
>NW_028228398.1:0-2000 GCF_978045245.1 Mus caroli | reverse complement strand
CTAAAAAACGAGGAAAACTCAAAACTCACGCTGTAGGACACAGAATATGTCGAGAAACCCTGAAAAATTAGAAAATTAAAAACTCACACTGAAGAAACCCAAATATGGCGAGAGAACATGAAAAATGTAGAAAATTAAAAATTCCCACTAAAGGACCCAGAACATCGCAATAAAACCTGAAAAATGAGGAAAAATCAAAACTCACTATGTAGGACCCAGAATATGGCAAGAAAACCTGAAAAAGGAGGAAAACTCAAAACTCACACTGTAGAACCCAGAATATGGCCAGAAAACCTGAAAAAGGTGGAAAATGAGAATAATCACACTCTAGGACCGAGATTTGGAAAAAAAAAATTGACAAACGTTGAAAATGAGAAAATCACACTGTAGGACCCAGAATATGCTGAGAAACCCTGAAAAACGTGGAAAATTAAAAATACACGCTGTAGGACCCAGAATATGGAGAGAAACCCTGAAAAATTAGAAAAGTAAAAAATCATACTGAAGGACCCCAAACATGGCGAGAAAACCTGAAATAGGTGGAAAATGAGAAAATCACACTGTCGGACCAGAATTACACAAAAACTTGAAAAACGTGGAAAATGAGAAAATCACACGGCAGGACCCAGAATATGCAGAGAAACCCTGAAAAACGTGAAAATTAAAAATTCACACTGTCAGACACAGAATATGGCGAGAAATACTGAAAAACGTGGAAAATTAAAAATTCACACTGAAGAAACTGCAATATGGCAAAAAAAACATGGAAAACGTGTAAATGAGAAAATTACTCTGTAGGACACAGAATATGACCCAAAAACCTGAAAAACGTGCAATATTAAAAATTCACAATTAAGGACCCAGAGTATTCCAGAAAACCTGAAAAACGTGGAAAATTAAAAATTCACAGTGAAGGAACTGGAATATGGTGAGAAAAACTGAAAAATTAGAAAATAAAAAACACACACTGAAGGACCCCAAATATGGCGAGAAAACATGAAAAAAGTAGAAAATTAAAAATTCACACTGAAGGACACAGAATATGGCAATAAAACCTGAAAAAACGAGGAAAATTAAAAACTCACACTGAAGGACCCAGAATATGGTGAGAAAACATAAAAAAAAGTAGAAAATTAAAAATTCACACTGAAGGACCCCGAATATGGTGATAAAACCTGAAATGTGGAAAATGAGAAAATCGCACTGTATGCTGACAAACCCTGAAAAACGTGAAAATTAAAAATTCAGACTGTATTACCCAGAATATGGTATGAAATACTGAAAAACCTGAGAAATTATAAATTCACAATGAAGGTCCTGGAATATGGCAAGAAAACCTGAAAAACCTGGAAGTGAGAAAATTACACAGTAGAACCAGAATATGACGAAGAAACCTGAAAAACGTGGAAAATTAAAAATTCACACTGAATGACCCGGATATAGAGAGCAAAACTGAAAAACGAGGAAAAAATAAAATCGCACACTGAAGGACCCAGAATATGACCAAAAAACCTGAAAAACCTGGAAAATTAAATATTCACACTGTAGGACCCAGAATATGGCGAGAAACACTGAAAAATATTGAAAATTAAAAATTCACACTATAGGACCAGAATATGGCAAGAAACCTTGAAAAACGTGGAAAATTAAAAATTCACACTGTATTACCCAGAATATGGCTAGAAATACTGAAAAACGTGGAAAATTAAAAATTCACACTGAAGGACCTGGAATATGGTAGGAAAATCTGAAAAACGTGGAAATGAGAAAATCACACTGTAGGACCAAGGATATGACAAAAAAAAAAAACCTGAAAAACGTGGAAAATTAAAAATTCACAATGAAGGACTCCGACTATGGCAAGAAAACCTGAAAAAGGTTGAAAATGAGAATAATCACACTTTAGGACCCAAATGCTAAAAAAAAAACTTTAAAATCTTCGTAAATGAGAAAATCACACTCTAGGACCCAGAATATGCCGAGAAACCCTGAAAAAAGTA
>NW_028228397.1:0-2000 GCF_978045245.1 Mus caroli | reverse complement strand
AAAAACCCGCATTAGACGAAATGCACAGTGTAGTACATAGTTCATGAGTGAGTTGCACTGAAAAACTTAGAATTTACTGAAAAACCCGCATTAGACGAAATGAACAGTGTAGTACATTGTATATGAGTGAGTTGCACTGAAAAACTTAGAATTTATTGAAAAACCCGCATTAGACGAAATGCACAGTGTAGTACATTGTATATGAGTGAGTTGCACTGAAAAACTTAGAATTTACCGAAAAACCCGCATTAGACGAAATGCACAGTGTAGTACATTGTATATGAGTGAGTTGCACTGAAAAACTTAGAATTTACTGAAAAACCCGCATTAGACGAAATGCACAGTGTAGTACATAGTATATGAGTTGCACTGAAAAACTTAGAATTTACTGAAACACCCGCATTAGACGAAATGCACAGTGTAGTACATAGTATATGAGTGAGTTGCACTGAAAAACTTAGAATTTACTGAAAAACCCGCATAAGACGAAATGCACAGTGTAGTACATTGTATATGAGTGAGTTGCACTGAAAAACTTAGAATTTACTGAAAAACCCGCATTAGACGAAATGCACAGTGTAGTACATTGTATATGAGTGAGTTGCACAGAAAAACATAGAATTTACTGAAAAACCCGCATTAGACGAAATGCACAGTGTAGTACATTGTATATGAGTGAGTTGCACTGAAAAACTTAGAATTTACTGAAAAACCCGCATTTGACAAAATGCACAGTGTAGTACATTGTATATGAGTGAGTTGCACTGAAAAACTTAGAATTTACTGAAAAACCCGCATTAGACGAAATGTACAGTGTAGTACATAGTATATGAGTGAGTTGCACTGAAAAACTTAGAATTTACTGAAAAACCCGCATTAGAGGAAATGCACAGTGTAGTACATAGTATATGAGTGAGTTGCACTGTAAAACTTAGAATTTACTGAAAAACCCGCATTAGACGAAATGCACAGTGTAGAACATTGTATATGAGTGAGTTGCACTGAAAAACTTAGAATTTACTGAAAAACACCCGGCATTAGACGAAATGAACAGTGTAGTACATTGTATATGAGTGAGTTGCACTGAAAAACTTAGAATTTACTGAAAAACACGCATTAGACGAAATGCACAGTTTAGTACATTGTATATGAGTGAGTTGCACTGAAAAACTTAGAATTTATTGAAAAACCCGCATTAGACGAAATGCACAGTGTAGTACATTGTATATGAGTGAGTTGCACTGAAAAACTTAGAATTTACTGAAAAACCCGCATTAGACGAAATGCACAGTGTAGTACAATGTATATGAGTGAGTTGCACTGAAAAACTTAGAATTTACTGAAAAACACGCATTAGACGAAATGCACAGTGTAGTACATTGTATATGAGTGAGTTGCACTGAAAAACTTAGAATTTACTGAAACCCCGCATTAGACGAAATGCACAGTGTAGTACATTGTATATGAGTGAGTTGCACTGAAAAACTTAGAATTTACTGAAAAACCCGCATTAGACGAAATGCACAGTGTAGTACATTGTATATGAGTGAGTTGCACTGAAAAACTTAGAATTTACTGAAACCCCGCATTAGACGAAATGCACAGTGTAGTACATTGTATATGAGTGAGTTGCACTGAAAAACTTAGAATTTACTGAAAAACCCGCATTAGACGAAATGCACAGTGTAGTACATTGTATATGAGTGAGTTGAACTGAAAAACTTAGAATTTACGGAAAAACCCGCATTAGACGAAATGCACAGTGTAGTACATAGTATATGAGTGAGTTGCACTGAAAAACTTAGAATTTACTGAAAAACCCGCATTAGACGAAATGCACTGTGTAGTACATTGTATATGAGTGAGTTGCACTGAAAAATTTAGAATTTACTGAAAAACCCGCATTAGACGAAATGCACAGTGTAGTACATTGTATATGAGTGAGTTGCACTGAAAAACTTAGAATTTACTGAAAAACCCGCATTAGACGAAATGCACAG
>NW_028228396.1:0-2000 GCF_978045245.1 Mus caroli | reverse complement strand
CATATTCTGGATCCTACAGTGTGATTTTCTCATTTCCACGTTTTTCAGGTTTTCTTCACATATTCCAGGTCCTTCAGTGTGAATTTTTAATTTTCCACGTTTTTCAGGTTTTTCCATCATATTCTGAGTCCTACAGTGTGATTTTCTCATTTCCACGGTTTTCAGGTTTTCTTCACATATTCCAGGTCCTTCAGTGTGAATTTTTAATTTTCCACGTTTTTCAGGTTTTTCCGTCATATTCTGGGTCCTACAGTGTGATTTTCTCATTTCCACGGTTTTCAGGTTTTCTTCACATATTCCAGGTCCTTCAGTGTGAATTTATAATTTTCACGTTTTTCAGCATTTCTCGGCATATTTTGGGTCCTACAGTGTGAATTTTTAATTTTCTACTTTTTTCAGGTTTTCTTGCCATATTCTGGGTCCTTCAGTGTGAATTTTTAATTTTCCTCTTTTTTCAGGTTTTATTGCCATATTCCGGGTCCTTTAGTGTGAATTTTTAATTTTCTACATTTTTTAGGTTCTCTCGCCATATTTAGGGTCCTTCAGTGTGAGGTTTTAATTTTCTAATTTTTCAGGGTTTTTCGACATATTCTGTGTCCTACAGCGTGTATTTTTAATTTTCCACGTTTTTCAGGTTTTTTTCGTCATATTGTGGGTCCTACAGTGTGATTTCCTCATTTTCTACATTTTTCAAGTTTTTTCGAAATTCTGGGTCTTAAAGTGTGATTTACTCAATTTCCACCTTTTTCAGGTTTTCTTGCCATATTCTGGGTCCTACAGTGTGATTTTCTCATTTTTGACGTTTTTCAAGTTTTTTCCCAATTCTGGGTCCTACAGTGTGATTATTCTCATTTTCCACCTTTTTCAGGTTTTCTCGCCATATTCGTGATACCTCAGTGTGAATTTTTAATTTTCTTTTTCAAAGTTTCTCGCCATATTCTGGGTCCTAGAGCGTGTATTTTTAATTTTCCACGTTTTTCATGGTTTCTGGGCATATTCTGGGTCCTACAGTGTGATTTTTTCAATTTCGATGTTTTTCATGTTTTTGTAATTCTGGGTAATAAAGTGTGAATATTCTCATTTTCTACCTTTTTCATGTTTTCTCGCCATATTCAGGGTCCTTCAGTGTGAGTTTTTAATTTTCTATTTTTTGAGCGTTTCTTGCCATATTCTGGGTGCTACAGAGTGTATTTTTAATTTTCCACGTTTCTCGGGGTTTCTCGCCATATTCTGGGTCCTACAGTGTGATATTCTCATTTTCCACCTCTTTCAGGTTTTCTCGCCATATTCGGGGTCCTTCATTGTGAGTTTTTAATTTTCTACTTTGTTGAGGGTTTCTTGCCATATTCTCGGTGCTACAGAGTGTATTTTTAATTTTCTACCTTTCTCAGGGTTTCTCGCCATATTCTGGGTCCTAAAATGTGATTTTCTCATTTACGACGTTTCAAGTATTTTCGCAATTCTGGGTCCTAATCTGTGATTATTCTCATTTTCCACATTTTTCAGGTTTTCTTGCCATATATGGGGTTCTTCAGTGTGATTTTTTAATTTTCTACTTTTTTGAGGGTTTCTTGCCATATTCTGGGTACTACAGAGTGTATTATTAATTTTCCACGTTTCTCAGGGTTTCTTGCCATATTCTGGGTCCTACAGTGTGATTTTCTCATTTACGATGTTTTTCAAGTTTTTTTTTTTGTGCAATTCTGGGTCCTACACTGTGATTATTCTTATTTTCCACCTTTTCAGGTTTTCTCGCCATATTCCGGGTACTTCAGTGTGAATTTTTAGTTTTCTACTTTTTTCAGGGTTTCTCGCCATATTCCGGGTCCTTCAGTTGAATTTTTAATTTTCACGTTTTTCAGGGTTTCTAACGATATTCTGGGTCCGATAATGTGAATTTTTAATTTTCACGTTTTTCAGGATTTCTCGGCATATTCTAGGTCCTGGAGTGTGAATTTTTAATTTTCACGTTTTTCAGGATTTCTCTAAATATTCTTGGT
>NW_028228395.1:0-2000 GCF_978045245.1 Mus caroli | reverse complement strand
AAACCTGAAAAAGTCGAAAAATGAGAAAATTACAGAGTTGGACATGGAATATGGTAAGAAACCCTTTAAAAGTCAGAAAAAGAGAAAATCACACTGTAGGATTTGGAATATGATGAGAAAACCTGAAAAAGTCAAAAAATGAGAAAATCACACTGTAGTACCTGGAATATTGTGAGAAAACCCTGAAAAAGTCTAAAAATGAGAAAATCACACAGTAGGACTTGGAATATGGTGAGAAACCCTGAAACAGTCGAAAAATAAGAAAATCAAACTTGTAGTACCTGCAATATGGTGAGAAAACCTGAAAAAGTCGAAAAATGAGAAAATCATACTGTAGGACCTGGAATATGTAGAGAAACCCTGAAAAATACGAAAAAGGCAAAAATCACACTCTAGGACTTGGAATATGATGAGAAACCGTGAAAAAGTAAAAAAATGAAAAAAATCACAATGTAGTACCTGGAATATGGTGAGAAACACTAAAAAAGTATTAAAATGAGAAAATCACCAGTAGGACCTGAAATGTGGTGAGAAACCCTGAAAGAGTCGAAAAATAAGACAATCAAACTTGTAGTACTTGCAATATGGTGACAAAGCCTGAAAAAGTCGAAAAATGAGAATATCACACTCTAGGACTTGGAATATGATGAGAAACCCTGAAAAAGTCAAAAAATGAGAAAATCACACTGTAGGACTTGGAATATGGTGAGAAACCCTGAAAAAGTCGAAAAATGAGAAAATCATGCACTAGGACCCAGAATATGATGAGAAACACAGAAAAAGTCTTAAAATGAGTAAATCACACTGTAGGACCTGGAATATGGTAAGAAAACCTGAAATTGTCGAAAAATGAGAAAATGAAACTGTAGGAGCAAGAATATGTTGAGAAGTCCTGAAAAAGTCAAAAAAAAATGAATAAAACAAAGAAATACACACTTGTAGGACTTGCAATATGGTGAGAGACCCTGAAAAAGTCTTAAAATGAGAAAATCACACTGTAGGACTTGGGATATGGTGAGAAACCCTGAAACAGTCGAAAAATAAGAAAATCAAACTTGTAGTACCTGCAATATGGTGAGAAAACCTGAAAAAGTCAAAAAATGAGAAAATCATACTGTAGGACCTGCAATAGGGTGAGAAATTCTGAAAAAGTCAAAAAATGAGAAAATCACACTGTAGGACTTGGAATATGATGAGAAAACCTGAAAAAATAAAAAATGAGAAAATCACACTGTAGGAGTTGGAATATGGTGAGAAACCCTGAAAAGTCAAAAAAAGAGAAAAATCACACTGTAGGACCTGGAATATGGTGAGAAACCCTGAAAAAGTTGAAAAATGAGAAAATCACAATGTAGAAGATGGAATATGGTGAGCAATCCTGAAAAAGTCTTAAAATGAGAAAATCACACTGTAGGACCTGGAATATGGTGAGAAACTCTGAAAATGTCGAAAAGTAAGAAATTCACACTTGTAGGACCTGCAATATGGTGAGAAACCCTGAAAAAGTCAAAAAATGAGAAAATCACACTGTAGGACTTGGAATAAAATGAGAAACCGTGAAAAAGACAAAAAATGACAAAAATACACGGTAGGAGATGGAATATGGAGAGAAATCGTTAAAAAGTAGAAAAATAAGATATACACACTTGTAGGACATGCAATATGGTGAGAGACCCTGAAAAAGTCCAAAAATAAGAAATTCACACGTGTAGGACCTGAAATATGGTGAGAAACCCTGAAAAAGTCGAAAAATGAGAAAATCACACTGTAGGACTTGGAATAAGATGAGACACCCTGAAAAAGTCAAAAAATGAGAAAATTTAACTGTAGGACTTGCAATAAGATGAGAAACCTGAAAAAGTTGAAAAATGAGAAAATCACAATGTAGAAGATGGAATATGGTGAGCAATCCTGAAAAAGTCAAAAAATGAGAAAATCACACTCTGGAACCTGGAATATGGTGAGAAACTCTGAAAAAGGCGAAAAATTGGAAAAATCAC
>NW_028228394.1:0-2000 GCF_978045245.1 Mus caroli | reverse complement strand
CTTAAAAAGAGAAAATCACACTCTAGGACTTGGAATATGATGAGAAACCCTGAAAAAGTCAAAAAATGAGAAAATCACACAGTAGTACCTGGAATATGGTGAGAAACCCTGAAAAAGTCTAAAAATGAGAAAATCACACAGTAGGACCTGCAATATGGTGAGAAACCCTTAAAAAGTCGAAAAATGAGAAAATCACACTGTAGGACTTGGAATAAGATGAGAAACCGTGAAAAAGACAAAAAATGACAAAAATGCACTGTAGGAGCTGGAATATGGTGAGAAAAACCTGAAAAAGTCCAACAATAAGAAAATCACACTTGTAGGACCTGCAATATGGTGAGAAACCCTGAAAAAGTCAAAAATGAGAAAATCACACTGTAGGACTTGGAGTAAGATGAGAAACCCTGAAAAAGTCAAAAAATGAGAAAATCACACTATAGGACTTGGAATATGGTGAGCAACCCTGAAAAATTCAAAAAATGAGAAAAATCACAATGTAGAACCTGGAATATGGTGAGAAATTCTGAAAAAGACTAAAAATTAGAAAAATTACACCTAGGACTTGGAATATGATGAGAAACCCTGAAAAAGTCGAAAAATGAGAAAAATCACACAATAGGACCTGCAATATGGTGAGAAACACTGAATCAGTCGAAAAATAAGAAAATCAAACTTGTAGTACCTGCAATATGGTGAGAAACCCTAAAAAATTCCAACATTGAGAAAATCACACTGTAGGATTTGGAATAAGATGAGAAACCGTGAAAAAAACAAAAAAATGAGAATAATACACTGTAGGAGCTGGAATATGATGAGAAACACTGAAAAAGTCGAAAAATAAGAAAATCACACTTGTAGGACCTCCAATATGGTGAAAAACCCTGAAAAAGTCGAAAAATGAGAAAATTACAGTGTAGGACATGGAATATGGTTAGAAATCCTGAAAAAGTCAAAAATGAGAAAATCACGCAGTAGGTCCTGGAATTTGGTGAGAAACACTGAAAAAGTCTAAAATAAGAAAATCACACTGTAGTACCTGGAATATGGTGACAAACCCTGAAAATGTCAAAAAATGAGAAAATCACACTGTAGGACTTGGAATATGGTGAGAAACCCTGAAAAAGTCGAAAAATGAGAAAATCACGCAGTAGGAGCTGGAATATGGTGAGAAACCCTGAAAAAGTCAAAAAATGAGAAAATCACACTGTAGGACCTGGAATATGGTGAGAAACCCTGAAAAAGTCTAAAAATGAGAAAATCACACAGTAGGACCTGCAATATGGTGAGAAACCCTTAAAAAGTCGAAAAATGAGAAAATCACACTGTAGGACTTGGAATAAGATGAGAAACCGTGAAAAAGACAAAAAATGACAAAAATGCACTGTAGGAGCTGGAATATGGTGAGAAAAACCTGAAAAAGTCCAACAATAAGAAAATCACACTTGTAGGACCTGCAATATGGTGAGAAACCCTGAAAAAGTCAAAAATGAGAAAATCACACTGTAGGACTTGGAGTAAGATGAGAAACCCTGAAAAAGTCAAAAAATGAGAAAATCACACTATAGGACTTGGAATATGGTGAGAAACCCTGAAAAAGTCAAAAAATGAGAAAATCACACAGTAGAACCTGGAATATGGTGAGAAACCCTGAAAAAGTCTAAAAATGAGAAAATCACACAGTAGCACTGCAATATGGTGAGAAACCCTGAAAAAGTCGAAAAATGAGAAAATCACACTGTAGGACTTGGAATAAGATGAGAAAACGTGAAAAAGACAAAAAATGACAAAAATGCACTGTAGGAGCTGGAATATGGTGAGAAACCCTGAAAAAGTCCAACAATAAGAAAATCACACTTGTAGGACCTGCAATATGGTGAGAAACCTTGAAAAAGTCGAAAAATGAGAAAATCACACTGTAGGACTTGAAGTAAGATGAGAAACCCTGAAAAAGTCAAAAAATGAGAAAATCACACTATAGGACTTGGAATATGGTGAGAAAC
>NW_028228393.1:0-2000 GCF_978045245.1 Mus caroli | reverse complement strand
ATATGATGATATACCATGAAAAAGTCAAAAAAAATGAGAAAATCACACTGTAGTACCTGGAATATGGTGAGAAACCCTTAAAAAGTCTAAAAATGAGAAAATCAAACAGTAGGAGCTGGAATATGGTGAGAAACCCTGAAAGATCGAAAAATAAGAAAATCAAACTTGTAGTACCTGCAAAATGGTGAGAAACCCTAAAAAAGTCAAAAAAGGAGAAAATCAAAATATAGGACTTGGAATAAGATGAGAAACCGTGAAAAAGACAAAAAATGACAGAAATACACTGTAGGAGCTGAAATATGGTGAGCAACCCTGAAAAATTCAAAAAATGAGAAAAATCACAATGTAGAACCTGCAATATGGTGAGAAACCCTGAAAAATTCCAAAAATGAGAAAATCACACTGTAGGATTTGGAATAAGATGAGAAACGGTGAAAAAATCAAAAAAATGAGAATAATACACTGTAGGAGCTGGAATATGTTGAGAAACCCTGAAAAAGTTGAAAAATAAAAAAATCACACTTGTAGGACCTCCAATATGGTGAAAAACCCTGAAAAAGTCGAAAAATGAGAAAATTACAGTGTAGGACATGGAATATGGTGAGAAACCCTGAAAAAGTCAAAAATGAGAAAATCACGCAGTAGGTCCTGGAATTTGGTGAGAAACACTGAAAGAGTCTAAAATAAGAAAATTACACTGTAGTACCTGGAATATGGTGACAAACCCTGAAAAAGCCTTTAAATGAGAAAATCACACTGTAGGACATTGAATATGGTGAGAAACATTGAAAAAGTCAAAAAATGAGAAACAACACTGTAGTAAAATGAATATGGTGATATAATCTGAAAAAGTCGAAAAATTAGAAAAATCACAGTCTAGGACTTGGAATATGATAAGAAACCCTGAAAAAGTCAAAAAATGAGAAAATCACACTGTAGGACTTGGAATATGATGAGAAACACTGAAAAAGTAAAAAAATGAGAAAATCACACAGTAGGACCTGGAATAGGGTGAGAAACCCTGAAAAAGTCTTAAAATGAGAAAATCACACAGTAGGACCTGCAATATGTTGAGAAACACTGAAAAATCTAAAAATGAGAAAATCACACTGTAGGACCTGGAATATGCTGAGTAACTCTGAAAAAGTCGAAAAAAAAGAAATTCACACTTGTAGGACCTGCAATATGGTGAGAAACACTGAAAAAGTCAAAACATGAGAAAATTACACTGTAGGACCTGGAATATGTTGAGAAACACTTTAAAAGTCGAAAAAAGAGAAAATCACCCTCTAGGACATGGAATATGATGAGAAAACCTGAAAATGTCAAAAAATGAGAAAATAACACTGTAGTACCTTGAATATGGTGAGAAAAACACTGAAAAAGTCTAAAAATGAGAAAATCACACAGTAGGACCTGGAATATGGTGAGAAACCCTGAAGCAGTCGAAAAATAAGAAAATCAAATTTGTCATATCTGCAATATGGTGAGAAACCCTGAAAAAGTCAAAAAATGAGAAAAATACACTGAAGGAGCTGGAATATGGTGAGAAACCCTTAAAAAGTCAAAAAATAAGAAATTCACACTTGTAGGACCTGCAATAGGTTGAGAAATTCTGAAAAAGTCGAAAAATGAGAAAATCACACTGTAGGACTTGGAATATGGTGAGAAACCCTGAAAAAGTCGAAAAATGAGAAAATCACGCAGTAGGACTTGGAATATTGTGAGAAAACGTGAAAAAGTCTAAAAATGAGAAAAATACACTGTAGGAGCTGGAATATGGTGAGAAAACCTGAAAAAGTCGAAAAATAAGAAACTCACACTTGTTTGACCTTCATTATGGTGAGAAACCCTGAAAAAGTTGAAAAATGAGAAAATCACACTGTAGGACCTGGAATATGGTGAGAAACCCTGAAAAAGTCAAAAAATGAGAAAATCACACTATAGAACTTGGAATATGATGAAAAACCCTGAAAAAGTCGAAAAATGAGAAAATCACA
>NW_028228392.1:0-2000 GCF_978045245.1 Mus caroli | reverse complement strand
TGTAGGACCGAGTGTGCCGAGAAACCCTGAAAACGTGGCAAATTAAAAATACACGGTGTAGGACCCAGAATATGGTAAGAAACCCTGAAAAAAGTAGAAAATTAAAATCTCAGAGTGAAGTACCCCAAGAATTGCGAAAAAACTTGAAAATCGTGGAAAATGAGAAAATCACACTGCTGGACCCAGAATATGCCGATAAACCCTGAAAAACGTGAAAATTAAAAATTCACATTGTCGGACACAGAATATGGCAAGAATCATGAAAAAAGTGGAAAATTAAAAATTCACACTGTATTACCCAGTATATGGCGAGAAATATTGAAAACGTGGAAAATTAAAAAATCACACTGAAGTACCCCTTATATGGCAAGAAAACCTGAAAAACAAGGAAAATTCAAAACTCACACTAAAGGACCCAGAATATGGCGAGAAATCCTAAAAAAAAAAGATGGAAAATGAGAATAATCACACTATAGAATCCAGATTTGGAAAAAAAAATTGAAAAACATCGAAAATGAGAAAATCACACTGTAGGACCCAGAATATGCCGAGAAACCCTGAAAACATGGAAAATTAAAAATACACGCTGTAGGACCCAGAATATGGCGAGAAATACTGAAAAACGTGGAAAATTTAAAATTCACACTGAAGGTCCTGGAATATGTCAAGAAAAGCTGAAAAACGTGGAAATGAGAAAAATCACACTGTGGGACCCATAATATGACGGAAAAACATGAAAAACGAGGAAAATTAAAAATTAACACTAAAGTGCCTGGCTTATGGCGAGAAAACCTAAAAAACGAGGAAAACTCAAAACTCACGCTGTAGGACACAGAATATGTCGAGAAACCCTGAAAAATTAGAAAATTAAAAACTCACACTGAAGAAACCCAAATATGGCGAGAGAACATGAAAAATGTAGAAAATTAAAAATTCACACTAAAGGACCCAGAACATCGCAATAAAACCTGAAAAACGAGGAAAAATCAAAACTCACTATGTAGGACCCAGAATATGGCAAGAAAACCTGAAAAAGGAGGAAAACTCAAAACTCACACTGTAGATCCCAGAATATGGCCAGAAAACCTGAAAAAGGTGGAAAATGAGAATAATCACACTCTAGGACAGAGAATATGCGGAGAAACGCTGAAAACGTGGAAAATTAAAAACACACGCTGTAGAACCCAGAATATGGCGAGAAAACCTGAGAAAAGTAGAAAATTACATACTCACACTGAAGGACTCCAAATTTGGTAGAAAACCTGATAAAGGTGGAAAATGAGAAAATCACACTGTAGCACCCAGAATTAAAAAAAAAAAAAACGTGAAAAACGTGGAAAATGAGAAAATCACACTGCAGAACACAGATAATGCTGAGAAACCCTGAAAAACGTGGAAATGAGAAAATCACACTGTAGGACCCAGAATTGGAAAAAAACTTGAAAAACTTGTAAAATGAGAAAATCACACTGTAGGTCCCAGAATATGGCGAGAAACCCGAAAAACATGCAAAATTAAATATAAACGCTGTAGGACCCAGAATAAGGCAAGAAACCCTGTAAAAAGTAGATAATTAAAAACTCACACTGAAAGACCTGGAATATGGCGACAAAACCAGAAAAACATGGAAAATTAATAACTCACACTCAAGGATTTGGAATATAGGGAGAAAACCTTAAAAATGTGGAAAATTATCAACTCACTCAGAAAGACCTGGAATATGGCCAGAAAACCTGAAAAACGTGGAAGGACATAGAATATGGCGAGAAATCTTGAAAAAGGTAGAAAATTAAAAATTCACACTGTAGGACCCAAATTATGTTGAGAAACCCTGAAAAACGTGGAAAATTAAAACCTCACACTGAAGGACTTGGAATATGATGAAAAACCCTGAAAAAAGTGGAAAATTAAAAATTCCCACTTAAGGACATAGAATATGGCAAGAAACCCTGAAAAAGGTGGAAAAACAGAAATTCCCACTGTAAAACACAAAATTGCGA
>NW_028228391.1:0-2000 GCF_978045245.1 Mus caroli | reverse complement strand
TCTCGCCATATTAGGGGTCCTTCAGTGTGAATTTTTAATTTTCTACTTTTTTCAGGGTTTCACGACCTATTCTGTGTCCTACAGCGTGAGTTTTGGGTTTTCCTCGTTTTTCAGGTTTTCTCGACATATGCCTGGCTCTTTAGTGTTAATTTTTAATTTTCCACGATTTTCAGGTTTTTCCGTCATATTCTGGGTCCTACAGTGTGATTTTTCTCATTTCCACGTTTTTCAGCTTTTCTTGACATATTCCAGGACCTTCAGTGTGAATTTTAAATTTTCCACGTTTTTCAGTATTTCTCGCCATATTCTGTGTCCAACAGTGTAAATTTTTAATTTTCACGTTTTTCAGGGTTTATCGGCATTTCTGGGTCCTGTAGTGTGATTTTCTCATTTTCCACGTTTTTCAAGTTTTTTCGTAATTCTGGGTCCTACAGTGTGATTTTCTCATTTTCAACCTTTTTCAGGTTTTCTCGCCATATTTGGGGTCCTTCAGTGTGATTTTTTACTTTTCTGATATTTCAGGGTTTCTGGTCATATTCTGGGTCCTACAGCGTGTATTTTTAATTTTTCAGGTTTTTCAGGGTATCTCGGCATATTCTGGGTCCTAGAGTATTATATTCACATTTTCGACGTTTTTCAATTTTTTTTTTCAAATCTGGGTCCTACATTGTGATTATTCTCATTTTCCACCATTTTCAGGTTTTTCCATCATATTCAGGTTCCTACAGTGTGATTTTCTCATTTCCACGTTTTTCAGGTTTTCTTGACATATTCCAGGTCCTTCAGTGTGAATTTTTAATTTTCCACGTTTTTCATTATTTCTCGCCATATTCTTTGTCCGACAGTGTGAATTTTTAATTTTCACGTTTTTCAGAGTTTCTCTGCATATTCTGGGTTCTGCAGTGGGATTTTCTCATTTTCCAACTTTTTCAGGTTTTCTAGCGATATTTGGTGTCCTTCAGTGTGAATTTGTAATTTTCTACTTTTTTCAGGGTTTCTCTCTGTATTCTGCATCCTACAGCATGTATTTTTAATTTTCCACGTTTTCAGGGTTTCTTGGCATATTCTGGGTCCTACAGTGTGATTTTCTCATTTTCCACTTTTTTCAAGTTTTTTCGCAATTCTGGGTCCTTCAGTGTGAATTTTTAATTTTCTACTTTTTTCAGGTTCTCTCGCCATTTTTTTGGTCCTTCAGTGTGAGGTTTTAATTTTCTTATTTTTCAGGGTTTCTCGACATATTCTGTGTCCTACATCGTGTATTTTTAATTTTCCACGCTTTTCAAGTTTTTACTTCATATTCTGGGTCCTACATTGTGATTTTCTATTTTTCCACCTATTTCAGGTTTTCTCGCCATATTCTGGTTCCTACATTGTGAGTTTTGAATTTTTCTCATTTTTCAGGTTTCCTAGCCATATTCCGGGTCCTTCAGTTGAATATTTTAATTTTCCACGTTTTTCAGTATTTCTCGCCATTTTTTGGGTGAATTTTTAATTTTTACATTTTTCAGGGTTTCTGGCATATTCTGGGTCTTGCAGTGTGATTTTCTCATTTTCCACTTTTTCGAGTTTTTTCGGAATTCTGCGTCCTACAGTGTGATTTTCTCATTTTACAACTTTTTAAGGTTTTCTCGCCATATTTAGGGTCCTTCAATGTGATTTTTTACTTTTCTAATTTTTCAGTGTTTCTCTACATATTCTGTGTCCTCCAACGTGTATTTTTAATTTTCCTCGTTTTTCAGGGTTTCTCGGCATACTCTGGGTCCTACAGTGTGATTTTCTCATTTTCGACGTTTTTCACTTTTTTTTTTCCAAGTCTGGGTACTACATTGTGATAATTCTCACTTTCCACGTTTTTCAGGTTTTCTTCACATATTCCAGGTCCTTCAGTGTGAATTTTTAATTTTCCTCTTTTTTCAGGTTTTATTGCCATATTCCGGGTCCTTTAGTGTGAATTTTTAATTTTCTACTTTTTTTATGTTCTCTCGCCATATTTAGGGTCC
>NW_028228390.1:0-2000 GCF_978045245.1 Mus caroli | reverse complement strand
ATGGCGAGAAAACCTGAAAGGTGGAAAATGAGAATAATCACACTGTAGGACCCAGAATTGGGAAAAAACATGAAAAATATCGAAAATGAGAAAATCACACTGTAGGACCCAGAATATGCCGAGAAACCATGAAAAACGTGGAAAATTAAAAACACACACTATAGGACCCAGAATATGGCCAGAAACCCTGAAAAAGTACAAAATTAAAAACTCACACTGAAGGACCCCAAATATTGCGATTAAACCTGAAAAAAGTGGAAAATGAGGAAATCACACTGTATTACCCAGAATATGGCAAGAAATACTGAAAAACCTGGAAAATTAAAAATTCACACTGAAGGACGTGGAATATGGCTAGAAAACCTGAAAAACATGGAAATGAGAAAATCACACTGTAAGACCCAGAATATAACGAAAAAAACCTGAAAAACGTGGAAAATAAAAAATTCACACTGAAGGACCCGGAATATGTCGAGAAACCCTGAAAAACGTGAAAATTAAAAATTCACACTGAAGGACCCAGAATATGTCGAGAAAACCTGAAAAACGAGGAAAATTAAAACCTCACACTGAAGGATCCCGAATATGGCGAGAAAACCTGAAAAAGTTTAAAAATGATAATAATCACACTGTAGGACCCAGAATTGCGAAAAAATTTGTAAAAAGTCCTAAATGAGAAAATCACACTGTAGGACCCAGAATATGGCGAGAAAACCTGAAAAAAGTAGAAAATTAAAAACTCCCACTGAAGGACGCCGAATATGGAGAGAAAACCTGAAAAAGGTGGAAAATGAGATAATCACAGTGTAGAACCAAGAATATGCCATGAAACCCTGAAAAACGTGGAAAATTAAAAATATACACAATAGGACCCAGAATATGGCAAGAAAACCTGAAAAAATTAGAAAATTAAAAACTCACACTGAAGGACCCAAAATATGGCGAGGAACCCTGAAAGGTGGAAAATGAGAAATCACAGTGATTAACGAAAAAACTTGAAAAACGTCGAAAATGAAAAAATCACAGTGGAGGACCCAGAATATGCCTAGAAACACTGAATACATGAAAATTAAAAATTCACACTGTATTTCCCAGAATATGGCAAGAAATACTAAAAAACGTGGAAAAGTAAAAATTCACACTGAAGGACCTGGAATATGGCAAGAAAACCAGAAAAACAAGGAACATTAAAAATTCACACTGAAGGACCCAGAATATGGCGAAAAACCCTGAAAAATGTAGAAAATTAAAAGCTCACACTGAAGGACCCCAAATATGGCGAAAAAAACGTGAAAAAGGTGGAAAATGAGAAAACCACACTGTAGGTCCTAGAATTACGAAAAAACTTGAAAAACTAGGAAATTAGAAACTCACACTGAAGGACCCCGAATATGGCGAGAAAACCTGAAAAAAGGTGGAAAATGAGAAAATCACACTGTAGGACCCAGAATTGTGAAAAAAAACTTGAAAACCGTCGAAAATAAAAAATAAAATCACACTGTAGGACCCAGAATATGCGGAGAAACCCTTGAAAAACGTGGAAAAATAAAATACACGCTGTAGGAACCAGAATATATTGAGAAACCCTGAAAAAGTAGAAAATCAAAAACTCACACTGAAGGACCCCAAATACGGGGAGAAATCCTGAAAAACGTGGAAATGAGAAAATCACACTCTAGGACCAAGAATATGACGAAAAAATCTGAAAAACCAGGAAAATTAAAAATTCACACTGAAGGACCGGGAATATGGCAAGAAAACCTGAAAAACGAGGAAAATTAAAAACACAAACTGAAGGACCCGGAATATGGCGAGAAAACATGAAAAACATGGAAAATTAAATATTCACACTGAAGGACCCAGAATATGCTGAGAAAACCTGAAAAAGTTGGATAATGAGCATTTCACAGTGTAGGACACAGAACATGACGAAAAAAAACTTAAAAACGCTTAAAATTAAAAATTCACACTGTAGGACCAGAATATGGCGAGAAACCCAG
>NW_028228389.1:0-2000 GCF_978045245.1 Mus caroli | reverse complement strand
TACCTGGAATATGTTGAGATACCCTGAAAAAGTCTTAAAATGAGAAAATCACACTATAGGACCTGGAATATGGTGAGAAACTCTGAAATAGTCGAAAAAAGAGAAAATCACACTCTAGGACTTGGAATATGATGAGAAACCCTGAAAAGGTCAAAAAAATGAGAAAAGTACACTGTAGTACCTGGAATATGGTGAGAAACCATGAAAAAGTCTAAAAATGAGAAAATCAAACAGTAGGACCTGGAATATGGTGAGAAACCCTGAAAGATAGAAAAATAAGAAAATCAAACTTGTAGTACCTGCAATATGGTGAGAAACCCTGAAAACGTCAAAAAAGGAGAAAATCACAATATAGGACTTGGAATAAGATGAGAAACCGTGAAAAAGACAAAAAATGACAAAAATACACGGTAGGAGCTGAAATATGGTGATCAACCCTGAAAAATTCAAAAAATGAGAAAAATCACAATGTAGAACCTGGAATATGGTGAGAAATTCTGAAAAAGACTAAAAATTAGAAAAATTACACCTAGGACTTGGAATATAATGAGAAACCCTAAAAAGTCGAAAAATGAGAAAAATCACACAATAGGACCTGCAATATGGTGAGAAACACTGAATCAGTCGAAAAATAAGAAAATCAAACTTGTAGTACCTGCAATATGGTGAGAAACCCTAAAAAATTCCAACAATGAGAAAATAACACTGTAGGATTTGGAATAAGATGAGAAACCGTGAAAAAATCAAAAAAATGAGAATAATACACTGTAGGAGCTGGAATATGATGAGAAACACTGAAAAAGTCGAAAAATAAGAAAATCACACTTGTAGGACCTCCAATATGGTGAAAAACCCTGAAAAAGTCGAAAAATGAGAAAATTACAGTGTAGGACATGGAATATGGTGAGAAATCCTGAAAAAGTCAAAAATGAGAAAATCACGCAGTAGGTCATGGAATTTGGTGAGAAACACTGAAAAAGTCTAAAATAAGAAAATCACACTGTAGTACCTGGAATATGGTGACAAACCCTGAAAATGTCAAAAAATGAGAAAATCACACTGTAGGACTTGGAATATGGTGAGAAACCCTGAAAAAGTCGAAAAATGAGAAAATCACGCAGTAGGAGCTGGAATATGGTGAGAAACCCTGAAAAAGTCAAAAAATGAGAAAATCACACTGTAAGACCTGGAATATGGTGAGAAACCCTGAAAAAGTCGAAAAAAGAGAAAATCACACTCTAGGACTTGGAATATGATGAGAAACCCTGAAAAAGTAAAAAAAAATGAGAAATCACACAGTAGTACCTGGAATATGGTGAGAAACCCTGAAAAAGTCTAAAAATGAGAAAATCACACAGTAGGACCTGCAATATAGTGAGAAACCCTGAAAAAGTCGAAAAATGATAAAATCACACTGTAGGACTTGGAATAAGATGAGAAACCCTGAAAAAGTCAAAAAATGAGAAAATAACACTGTAGTACCTTGAATATGGTGAGTAAACACTGAAAAAGTCTAAAAATGAGAAAATCACACAGTAGGACCTGCAATATGGTGAGAAACCCTGAAAAAGTCGAAAAATGAGAAAATCACACTGTAGGACTTGGAGTAAGATGAGAAACCCTGAAAAAGTCAAAAAATGAGAAAATCACACTGTAGGACCTGGAATATGGTGAGAAACCCTGAAAAAGTCGAAAAAAGAGAAAATCACAGTCTAGGACTTGGAATATGATGAGAAACCCTGAAAAAGTCAAAAATTGAGAAAATCACACTGTAGAACCTGGAATATGGTGAGAAACCCTTAAAAAGTCTTAAAAAGAGAAAATCACACTCTAGGACTTGGAATATGATGAGAAACCCTGAAAAAGTCAAAAAATGAGAAAATCACACAGTAGTACCTGGAATATGGTGAGAAACCCTGAAAAAGTCTAAAAATGAGAAAATCACACAGTAGGACCTGCAATATGGTGAGAAACCCTTAAAAAGTCGAAAAATGAGAAAA
>NW_028228388.1:0-2000 GCF_978045245.1 Mus caroli | reverse complement strand
TGAGAACAATCATACTGTAGGACCTGGAATCTGGTCAGAAACACTGAAAATGTCTAATAATGAGAAAATCACACATTAGGACCTGGAATATGGTGATAAACTCTGAAAAAGTCAAAAAATGAGAAAATTACACTGTAGGACCTGGAATTTTTTTTTTGAGAAACCCTGAAAAAGTCCGAAAAAGAGAAAATCACACTCTAGGACTTGGAATAGGATGAGAAAACCTGAAAAAGTCAAAAAATGAGAAAATCACAAAAAATGAGAAACACTGAAAAAGTCTTAACGTGAGAAAATCACACAGTAGGACCTGGAATATGGTGAGAAACCCTGAAACATTTGAAAAATAAGAAAATCAAACTTGTAGTACCTGCAATATGGTGAGAAACCCTGAAAAAGTCGAAAAATGAGAAAATCACACTGTTCGACTTTGAATAAGATGAGAGACCGTGAAAATTTTAAAAAATGAATAAAATACACTGTAGTAGTTGGAACATGGTGAGAAACCCTGCAAAAGTCGAAAAATAAGAAATACACACTTGTAGGACCTGCAATATGGTGAGAATCACTGAAAAACTCGAAAAATGAGAAAATCACACTCTAGGACTTGGAATATGATGAGAAACCCTGAAAAAGTCGAAAAATGAGAAAATTACACTGGTGGACCTGGAATATGCTGAGAAACCCTTTAAAAGTCGAAAAAAGAGAAAGTTACCCTGTAGGACTTGGAATATGATGAGAAAACCTGAAAAAGTCAAAAAATGAGAAAATACCACTGTAGTACCTTGAATATTGTGAGAAAACACTGAAAAAGTCGAAAAATGAGAAAATCACACAGTAGGACCTGGAATATGGTGAGAAACCCTGAAGCAGTCGAAAAATAAGAAAATCAAATTTGTCGTATCTGCAATATGGTGAGAAACCCTGAAAAAGTCAAAAAAGAGAAAAATACACTGAAGGAGCTGGAATATGGTGAGAAACCCTGAAAAAGTCAAAAAATAAGAAATTCACACTTGTATGACCTGCAATAGGGTGAGAATCCCTGAAAAACTCGAAAAATGAGAAAATCACACTCTAGGACTTGGAATATGATGAGAAACCCTGAAAAAGTCGAAAAATGAGAAAATCACACAGTAGGACCTGCAATATGGTGAGAAACCCTGAAACAGTCGAAAAATAAGAAAATCAAACTTGTAGTACCTGCAATATGGTGAGAATCCCTGAAAAATTCGAAAAATGAGAAAATCACACTGTAGTACTTGGAATAAGATGAGAAATCATGAAAAAGTCAAAAAATGAGAGAAATACACTGTTGGAGCTGGAATATGGTGAGAAACCCCGAAAAAGTCGAAAAATAAGAAAATTACACTTGTAGGACCACCAATATGGTGAGAAACACTGAAAAAGTCGAAAAATGAGAAAAATCACACTGTAGTACATGGATAATGGTGATATAATCTGAAGAAGTCAAAAAATTAGAAAAATCACACTCTAGGACTTGGAATAAGATGAGAAACCCCGAAAAGTCAAAAAATGAGAAAATCACACTGTAGGACTTGGAATATGATGAGAAACCCTGAAAAAGTCCAACATTAAGAAATTCACACTTGTAGGACCTGCAATATGGTGAGAAACCCATAAAAGTCAAAAAATGAGAAAATCACACTGTAGGACTTGGAGTAAGATGAGAAAACCTGAAAAAGTCAAAAAATGAGAAAATCACCATATAGGACTTGGAATATGGTGAGAAACCCTGAAAAAGTAAAAAAATGAGCAAAATATGCAGTAGGACCTGGAATATGGTGAGAAACACTGAAAAAGTCTTAACATGAGAACAATCATACTGTAGGACCTGGAATCTGGTCAGAAACACTGAAAATGTCTAAAAATGAGAAAATCACACATTAGGACCTGGAATATGGTGATAAACTCTGAAAAAGTCAAAAAATGAGAAAATTACACTGTAGGACCTGGAATTTTTTTTTGAGAAACCCTGAAAAAGT
>NW_028228387.1:0-2000 GCF_978045245.1 Mus caroli | reverse complement strand
ACTTGTAGTACCTGCAATATGGTGAGAAACCCTGAAAAATTCGAAAAATGAGAAAATCACACTGTAGGACTTGGAATAAGATGAGAAATCATGAAAAAGTCAAAAAATGAGAGAAATACACTGTAGGAGCTGGAATATGGTGAGAAACCCCGAAAAAGTCGAAAAATCAGAAAATTACACTTGTAGGACCACCAATATGGTGAGAAACCCTGAAAAAGTCGAAAAATGAGAAAATCACACACTAGGACCCAGAATATGGTGAGACACCCTGAAAAAGTTGAAAAATGAGAATATCAAACTGTAGGACCTGGAATATGGTGAGAAACACTGAAAAAGTCAAAAAATGAGAAAATCACACTTTAGGACATGGAATATGATGAGAAACCCTGAAAAAGTAAAAAAATGAGAAAAATCACACTGTAATACATGGAGTAAGTGGAGAAACTCTGAAAGAGTCAACAAATTAGAAAAATAAAACTCTAGGACATGGAATAAGATGAGAAACCCTGAAAAAGTCAAAAAATGAGAAAATCACACTGTAGGACTTGGAATTGATGAGAAACCCTAAAAAAGTCGAAAAATGAGAAAATCACACTGTAGGACTTGGAATATGGTGAGAAACCCTGAAAAAGTCGAAAAATGAGAAAATCATGCAGTAGGACCTGGAATATGGTGAGAAACCCTGAAAAAGTCAAAAAATGAGAAAATCACACAGTAGGACCTGCAATATGGAGAGAAACCCTGAAAAAGTTGAAAAATGAGAAAATCACACTGTAGGACTTGGAATAAGATGAGAAACCGTGAAAAAGACAAAAAATGACAAAAATACACTGTAGGACCTGGAATATGGTGAGAAACCCTGAAAAAGTCAAAAAATGAGAAAATCACACAGTAGGACCTGCAATATGGTGAGAAACCCTGAAAAAGTTGAAAAATGAGAAAATCACACTGTAGGACTTGGAATATGATGAGAAACCCTGAAAAAGTCAAAAAATGAGAATATCACACTGTAGGACTTGGAATATGATGAGAAAACCTAAAAAAGTCAAAAAAAGAGAAAAACACACTCTAGGACTTGGAATATGATGAGAAACCCTGAAAAAGTAAAAAAATGAGAAAATCACACTGTAGGACCTGGAATATGGTGAGAAACCCTGAAAAAGTCAAAAAAAGAGAAAAACACACTCTAGGACTTGGAATATGATGAGAAACCCTGAAAAAGTAAAAAAATGAGAAAATCACACTGTAGGACCTGGAATATGGTGAGAAACCCTGAAAAAGTCAAAAAATGAGAAAATCAAACTGTAGGTCCTGGAATAAGGTGAGAAACCCTGAAAAAGTCCAAAACTGAGAAAAATCACACTGTAATACATGCAATAAGTGGAGAAACTCTGAAAGAGTCGACAAATTAGAAAAATAACACTCTAGGACATGGAATAATATGAGAAACCCTGAAAAAGTCAAAAAATGAGAAAATCACACTGTACGACTTGGAATATGGTGAGAAACCCTGAAAATGTCGAAAAATGAGAAAATCATGCAGTAGGACCTGGAATATGGTGAGAAACCCTGAAAAAGACAAAAAATGAGAAAATCACACAGTAGGACCTGCAATATGGTGAGAAACCCTGAAAAAGTTGAAAAATGAGAAAATCACACTGTAGGACTTGGAATAAGATGAGAAACCGTGAAAAAGACAAAAAATGACAAAAATACACTGTAGGAGCTGGAATATGGTGAGAAACCCTGAAAAAGTCCAACAATAAGAAATTCACACTTGTAGGACCTGCAATATGGTGAGAAACCCATAAAAGTCAAAAAATGAGAAAATCACACTGTAGGACTTGGAGTAAGATGAGAAACCCTGAAAAAGTCAAAAAATGAGAAAATCACCATATAGGACTTGAAATATGGTGAGAAACCCTGAAAAAGTAAAAAATGAGCAAAATATGCAGTAGGACCTGGAATATGGTGAGAAACACTGAAAAAGTCTTAACATG
>NW_028228386.1:0-2000 GCF_978045245.1 Mus caroli | reverse complement strand
AGTTGATCCCAGGTTCTCTGGAAGAGGAGACAATGCTGTTAATGGTTGAGCCCATACAGTGGCCCCACACATCTTTAATTTTTGGAAGTAAATGTGAGTCTGTGTTTATGTACATCATATTCAGACCATAAGAGGGATTTAGATTCTCCAGAATCTGACACCTTCTTCCTGATGTCTGAAGACAGCTACAGTGTACTTATATCTAATAAATACATAAATAAATAAATAAACATTTCTTAAAAAGGATAAGAAAGAAAGAAAGACGAAGCAGGCCTGCCATCATTATCTCTATCTGTCTGTATGTCTGTCTCTCTGTCTGATCCCCTGGAACTGGAGATGGGCCACCATATAGTTGCTGGTAGTTGATCTCAGGTTCTCTGGAAGTGGAGACAATGCTGTTAATTTTTGAGCCGTTCAGTGGCAACACCCATCTTTAATTTTTAGAAGTAAATGTGAGGCTGTGTTTATGTACATCATATGCAGACAATAAGAGGGATTTAGATTCTCCAGAATCTGACACTCTCTTCTGGAGTGTCTGAAGACAGCTACAGTGTACTTATATCTAATAAATAAATAAATAAATAAATAAATAAATAAATAAATAAATAAGCATTATTAAAAAGGATAAGAAAAAAAGAAAGACCAGGAAGGCCTGCCATCCTTATCTCTGTCTGTCTGTCTGTCTGTCTGATACCCTGGAACTGGAGTGGGCCACCATATAGTTGCTGGTAGTTGATCCCAGATTCTCTGCAAGAGGAGACAAGGCTGTAAATTTTTGAGCCCTTTCAGTGGCACCACCCACTTTAAATTTTTAGAAGTATTTGTGAGGCTGTGTTTATGTACATCATATGCAGACCATAAGAGGGATTTACATTCTCCAGAATCTGATCCCTCTTCTGGAGTGTCTGAAGACAGCTACAGTGTACTTATATCTAATAAATACATAAATAAATAAATAAACATGTTTTAAAAAGGATAAGAAAGAAAGAAAAACCAGGCAGGCCTGCCATCCTTGTCTGTTTGTCTGTCTGTCTGTCTGATCCCCTGAAATTGGAGATGGGCCACCATATTTTTGCTGGTACTTGATCCCAGGTTCTCTGGAAGAGGAGACAATGCTGTTAATTGTTGAGCTCTTACAGTGGCCCCACCCATCTTTAAATTTTTAGAAGTATATGTGAGGCTGTGTTTATGTACATCATATGCAGACCATAAGAGGGATTTAGATTCTCCAGAATCTGACACACTCTTCTGGAGTGTCTGAAGACAGCTACAATGTACTTATATCTAATAAATACATAAATAAAGAAATAAACATGTTTTAAAAAGGATAAGTAAGAAAGAAAGACCAGGCAGGCCTGCCATCCTTATCTCTGTCTGTCTGTCTGTCTGTCTGTCTGATCCCCGGGAACTGGAGATGGGCTACCTTATAGTTGCTGGTAGTTGATCCCAGGTTCTCTGGAAGAGGAGACAATGCTGTTAATTGTTGAGCCCTTTCAGTGGCCCCACCCATCTTTAAATTTTTAGAAGTATATGTGAGGCTGTGTTTTTGTACATCATATGCAGACCATAAGAGGGATTTAGATTCTCCAGAATCTGACACACTCTTCTGGAGTGTCTGAAGACAGCTACAGTGTACTTATATCTAATAAATACATAAATAAATAAATAAATAAATAAATAAATAAATAAATAAATAAACATTTTTTAAAAGGGATAAAGAAGAAAGAAAAACCAGGCAGGCCTTCCATCCTTGTCTGTCTTTCTCTCTGTCTGTCTGTCTTGCCTAGCCCCTTGCGTAGCCTAGCCTAGCCCCTTGCCTTGCCTAGCCTAGCCCAGCCCTGCCTTGCCTAGCCCTGCCTATCCCTGTCTTTAACCAGGCTGGCCTCGAACTCAGAAACTGACTTCCTCTGCCTCCAGAGTGCTCTCATTAAGAGCTCAAGCCACCACTGACTGTTGGGTTTTCTAAGTCTTACATAGGTATGGTCTGTTTCTCAGCTGTG
>NW_028228385.1:0-2000 GCF_978045245.1 Mus caroli | reverse complement strand
CACAGAAGGACCTACAATATGGTGAGAAAACCTGAAAAACAAGGAAAATTTAAAAATCACAATGAAGGACCCAGAATATGGAGAGAAAACCTGAAAAAACTAGAAAATTGAATATTCACACTGAAGGACCCCGAATATGGCAAGAAAACCTGAAAAAGGTGGAAAATGAGAAAATCACACTGCAGGACCCAGAATATGCCCAGAAACCATGAAAAATGTGGAAAATTAAAAATTCACACTGTAGGAACCATAATATGGCGAGAAAAACTGAAAAACGTGGAAAATTAAAAATTCACACTGAAGGAAAACCTGAAAAACGAGGAAAATTCAAAACACACACTGTAGGAACCAGAATATGGCGAAAAAACCTGAAAAAGGTGGAAAATGAGAAAATCACACTGTAGGACGCAGAATATGAAGAAAAAACTTGAAAAACGTGGAAAATTGAAAATACACGATGTAGGACACAGAATATGTCGAGAAACCCTGAAAAATTAGAAAATTAAATCCACAGACTTAGGGACCCCAAATATGGCGAGAGAACCTGAAAAAAGTAGTAAATTAAAAATTCACACTGAAGGACCCAGAATTGCGAAAAAACTTGAAAAACGTGGAAAATGAGAAAATCACACTGTAGGACCAAGAATATGCCGAGAAACCCTGAAAACGTGGAAAATTAAAAATACACGCTGTAGGACCCAGAATATGGCGAGAAACCCTGAAAAAAGTAGAAAATTACAAATTCACACTGAAGGACCCCAAATATGGCTAGAAAACCTGAAAAAGTTGGAAAATGAGAAAATCACACTGCAGGACCCAGAATATGCCGAGAAACTCTGAAAAACGTAAAAATTAAAAATTCACACTCTTGGACTCAGAATATGGCGAGAAATACTGAAAATCTGGAAAAGAGAAAATCACACTGTAAGACCCAGAATATGACGGAAAACCCTGAAAATGGTGGAAAATGAGAATAATCACACTGTAGGACCCAGATTTGGAAAAAAAAATTGAAAAACGTCGAAAATGAGAAAATAACTCTGTAGGACCCAGAATATGTCGAGAAACCCTGAAAAACGTGAAAATTAAAAATTCACACTCTCGGGCACAGAATATGGCGAGAAATACTGAAAAACATGGAAAATTAAAAATTCACACCGAAGGACCTGGAATATGTCAACAAAACCTGAAAACGTGGAAATGAGAAAATCACACTGTAGGACCCAGAATATGTCGAGAAACCCTGAAAACGTGGAAAATTAAAAATACACGCTGTAGGACACAGAATATGGTGAGAAACCCTGAAAAAAGAAGAAAATTAAAACCTCACACTGAAGGACCCCAAATATGGCGATTAAACCTGAAAAAGGTGGAAAATGAGAAAATCACACTGTAGGACCCAGAATTATGAAAAAACTTGAAAAACGTGGAAAATGTGAAAATCACACTGTAGGACAGAGAATATGCGGAGAAACCCTGAAAACGTGGAAAATTAAAAATACACGCTGAAGGTCCCGGAATATGGCAAGGAAACCTGAAAACGTGGAAATGAGAAAATCACACTGCAGAACACAGATAATGCCAAGAAACCATGAAAAACGTGGATAATTAACAATTCACACTGAAGGTCCCAGAATATGGCAGGGAAACCTGAAAAACGTGTAAATGAGAAAATCTCAGTGTAGGACCCAGAATATGACGAAAAAAAACCTGAAAAACGTGGAAAATTAAAATTCACACAGAAGGACCTACAATATGGAGAGAAAACCTGAAAAAACTAGAAAATTGAATATTCACACTGAAGGACCCCGAATATGGCAAGAAAACCTGAAAAAGGTGGAAAATGAGAAAATCACACTGCAGGACCCAGAATATGCCCAGAAACCATGAAAAATGTGGAAAATTAAAAATTCACACTGTAGGAACCATAATATGGCGAGAAAAACTGAAAAACGTGGAAAATTAAAAATTCACACTGAAGGAAAACCTGAAAAAACGAG
>NW_028228384.1:0-2000 GCF_978045245.1 Mus caroli | reverse complement strand
TTTCTCGCCATATTCTGGGTCCTACACCGTATATTTTTAATTTACCACGTTTTCAGGGTTTCTCGGCACATTATGGGTCTACAGTGTGATTTTCTCATTTTCGACGCTTTTCAAGTTTTTTCGCAATTCTGGGTCCTACAGTGTGATTATTGTCATTTTCCACCTTTTTCAGTTTTTCTGGCCATATTCGGGGTCCTTCAGTGTGAATTTTTAATTTTCTACTTTTTTCAGGTTTTTTTGTAATATTCTTGGACCTACAGTGTGATTTTCTCATTTTCACGTTTTTCAGGTTTTCTTGCCATATTCCAGGTCCTTCAGTGTGAATTTTAATTTTCACGTTTTTCAGTATTTCTTTCCATATTTTGCGTAATACAGTGTGAATTTTTAATTTTCCACTTTTTTCATGGTTTCTCGCCATATTCTTTGTCCGACAGTGTGAATTGTTAATTTTCACATTATTCAGGGTTTCTCGATATTCTTTTTCCTACAGCATGTATTTTTAATTTTCCAAGTTTTTCAGGGTTTTTCGTCATATTCTGGGTCCTACAGTGTGATTTTTCTCATTTATGACATTTTTCAGGTTTTTTCCCAATTCTGGGTCCTACAGAGTGATTTTCTCATTTTCCACCTTTTTCAGGATTTCTCGCCATATTAGGGGTCCTTCAGTGTGA
Source organism: Mus caroli (assembly GCF_978045245.1). Taxonomy (NCBI): domain Eukaryota; kingdom Metazoa; phylum Chordata; class Mammalia; order Rodentia; family Muridae; genus Mus; species Mus caroli. The sequence goes on along the minus strand of NW_028228384.1, from coordinate 1,329 downwards.
GTTTGTAATTTTCTACTTTTTTCAGGGTTTCTAGCCATATTCTGGGTCCTACAGCGTGTATTTTTAATTTTCCACGTTTTTCAGTATTTCTCGCCATATTCTGTGTCTGACAGTGTGAATTTTTAATTTTCACGTTTTTTAGGGTTTCTCTGCATATTCTGGGTCCTGCCGTGTGATTTTCTCATTTTCTACGTTTTTCAAGTTTTTGCGTAATTCTGGGTCCTACAGAGTGTATTTTTAATTTTCCACGTTTTTCAGGGTTTCTCAGCATATTCTGGGTCCTACAGTGTGATTTTCTCATTTTCGACATTTTTCAATTTTTTTTTCCAAATCTCGGTCCTACAGTGTGATTATTCTCATTTTCCACCTTTTTCAGGTTTTCTCGCCATATTCTGGGTTCTACAGTGTGAGTTTTGAGTTTTCCTCCTTTTTCAGGTTTTCTTGCCATATTCTGGGTCCTACATAGTGAGTTTTGAATTTTCCTCGTTTTTCAGGTTTTATTGCCATGTTCTGGGTCTTTCACTGTGAATTTTTAATTTTCTACATTTTTCAGGTTCTCTCGCCATATTTGGGGTTCTTTAGTGTGAGTTTTTAATTTTCTAATTTTTCAGGGTTTCTCAACATATTCTGTGTCCTACAGCGTGAGTTTTGAGTTTTCCTCTTTTTTCATGTTTTCTCGCCATATGCCTGGCTCTTTAATGTTAATTTTTAATTTTCCACGATTTTCAGGTTTTTCCGTCATATTCTGGGTCCTACAGCGTGTATTTTTAATTTTCCATGTTTTCAGGGTTTCTCGGCATATCCTGGGTCCTACAGTGTGATTTTCTCATTTTCGATGTTTTTCAAGTTCTTTCGCAATTCTGGGTCCTTCAGTGTGAATTTTTAATTTTCTACTTTTTTCAGGTTCTCTCTCCATATTTGGGATCCTTCAGTGTTAGTTTATGATTTTCTATTTTTTCAGGATTTTTCAACATATTCTGTGTCCTAGAGCGTGTATTTTTAATTTTCCAGGTTCTTCAAGTTTTTTTCGTCATATTTTGGGTCCTGCAGTGTATTTTTATCATTTTCCACGTTTTTCAAGTTTTTTCATAATTCTGGGTCCTACAGTGTGATTTTCTCATTTTTCAACTTTTTCAGGTTTTCTCGCCATATTTGGGGTCCTTCCGTGTGATTTCTTACTTTTCTAATTTTTCAGTGTTTCTCGACATATTCTGGGTTCTAAAGCATATATTTTTAATTTTCCATGTTTTCAGGGTTTCTAGGCATATTCTGGGTCCTACAGTGTGATTTTCTCATTTTCGACGTTTTTCAATTTTTTTTCCAAATCTG
>NW_028228383.1:0-2000 GCF_978045245.1 Mus caroli | reverse complement strand
GTGAAAATTAAAAATTCACACTATCGGACCCAGAATATGGTGAGAAATACTGAAAAAAGTGAAAATTAAAAATTCACACTTAAGGACCCGAAATATGGCGAGAAAACCTGAAACACGAGGAAAATTAAAAACTCACAGTGAAGGACCCAGAATATGGCGAGAAAACCTGAAAAAAGTAGAAAATTAAAAATTCACACTGAAGGACCCAAAATATGCCAAGAAATCCTGAAAACGTGCAAAATTAAAAATACATGCTGTAGGACCCAGAATATGGAAAGAAACCCTGAAAAAAGTAGAAAATTAAAAAGTCACGCTAAAGGACCCCAAATATGGCGAAAAAACCTGAAAAGGTGGAAAATGAGAAAATCACACTGCAAGACCCAGAATATGCCGAGAAACCCTGAAAAAGGCGAAAATTTAAAATTCACACTGTCAGACCCAGAATATGGATGAGAAACCCTGAAAAAAAGTAGAATATTTAAAACTCACACTGAAGCACCCCAAATATGGCGAGAAAACCTGAAAAAGGTGGAAAATGAGAAAATCACACAGTAAGACACCGAATTACGAAAAAAACATGAAAAAAATCGAAAATGAGAAAATCACACTGTAGGACCCAGAATATGCCGAGAAACAATAAAAAAGGGGAAAATTAAAAATACACGCTGTAGGACCCAGAATATGGCGAGAAATTTTGAAAAAAGTAGAAAATTAAAAACTCTCACTGAAGGACCCCAAATATGGTGAGAAAACCTGAAAAAGGTGGAAAATGAGAAAAATCACACTGTAGGATCCAGAATATGGCAAGAAAACCTGAAAAACTTGGAAAATTAAAAATGCAGTCTGTAGGACCCAGAATATGGCGAGAAACCCCCAAAAGAGTAGAAATATAAAAACCTACAGTGAAGGACACCAAATATGGCAAGAAAACCTGAAAAAGGTGGAAAATTAGAAAATCACTCTGTAAGACCCAGAATTACGAAAAAAACATGAAAAGTATCGAAAATGAGAAAATCACACTGTAGGAAACAGAATATGCCGAGAAACAATGAAAAAGGTGGAAAATTAAAAATAGACGCTGTAGGACCCATAATATGGTGAGAAGCTTTGAAAAAAGTAGAAAATTAAAAACTCACACTGAACGACCCCAAATATAGCGAGAAAAGCTGAAAAAGGTGGAAAATGAGAAAATCACAGGGTGGGACCCACAATATGCTGAGAAACCCTGAAAAACGTGGACAATTAAAAATACATGCTGTAGGACCCAGAATATGGCCAGAAAACCTGAAAAATTTAGAAAATTAAAAACTCACACTGAAGGACCCCAAATATGGCGATTAACCCTGAAAAAGGTGGAAAATGAGAAAATCACACTGTAGGACCCAGAATATGCTGAGAAACCCTGAATAACTTGGAATATTTAAAAAACACACTGTAGGACCCATAATATAGGCAGAAACCCTGAAAAAAGTAGAAAATTACAAACTCACTCTGAAGGAACGCAAATATTGCGAGAAAACCTGATAAATGTGGAAAATGAGAAAATCACAGTATAGGACCCAGAATATGCAGAGAAACCTGAAAAAACGTGAAAAATAAAAATTCACACTGTCAGACCAGAATATGGCGAGAAACCATGAAAAAATTGGAAAATTAAAAATTCACACTGTATTACCCAGAATATGGCGAGAAATACTGAAAAACGTGGAAAATTTAAAATTCGCACTGAAGGACCTGGAATATTTCATGAAAACCAGAAAAAAGTGAAAATGAGAAAATCCCACTGTAGGACCTAGAATATGAGGAAAAAAACTGAAAACGTGGAAAATTAAAAATTCACATTGAAGGACCCAAATATGGCAAGAAAACCTGAAAAAGTTGGAAAATGAGTATAATCACACTGTAGGACCCAGAATATGATGAGAAACCCGTAAAAACTTGAAAATTAAAAATTCACACTATCGGACCCAGAATATGGCGAGAAACCCTGGAAAAAGTAG
>NW_028228382.1:0-2000 GCF_978045245.1 Mus caroli | reverse complement strand
AAGTCAAAAAATGAGAAAATCACACTGTACGACTTGGAATAAAATGAGAAACCGTGAAAAAGACAAAAAATGACAAAAGTACACGGTAGGAGATGGAATATGGAGAGAAACCGTTAAAAAGTAGAAAAATAAGATATACACACTTGTAGGACATGCAATATGGTGAGAGACCCTGAAAAACTCTTAAAATGAGAAAATCACACTGTAGTACCTGGAATATGGTGAGAAACCCTGAAAAAGTCCAAAAATAAGAAATTCACACGTGTAGGACCTGCAATATGGTGAGAAACCCTGAAAAAGTCGAAAAATGAGAAAATCACACTGTAGGACTTGGAATAAGATGAGAAACCCTGAAAAGTTAAAAAATGAGAAAATCACAATGTAGAAGATGGAATATGGTGAGCAATCCTGAAAAAGTCAAAAAATGAGAAAATCACACTGTGGAACCTGGAATATGGTGAGAAACTCTGAAAAAGGCGAAAAATTGGAAAAATCACACTCTAGGACTTGGAATATGATGAGAAACCCTGAAAAAGTCAAAAATGAGAAAATCAGACTGTAGTAGCTGGAATATGGTGAGAAACATTGAAAAAGTCTCAAAATGAGAAAATCACACAGTTGGACCTGCAATATGGTGAGAAACACTGAAACAGTCGACAAAATAAGAAAATCAAACTTGTAGGACCTGCAATATGGTGAGAAACCCTGAAAAAGTCGAAAAATGAGAAATCACACTGTAGGACTTGGAATAAGATGAGACACCCTGAAAAAGTCAAAAAATGAGGAAAATTTCACTGTAGGACTTGGAATAAGATGAGAAACCCTGAAAAAGTTGAAAAATGAGAAAATCACAATGTAGAAGATGGAATATGGTGAGCAATCCTGAAAAAGTCAAAAAATGAGAAAATCACACTGTGGAACCCTGGAATATGGTGAGAAACTCTGAAAAAGGCGAAAAATTGGAAAAAATCACACTCTAGGACTTGGATTATGATGAGAAACCCTGAAAAAGTCAAAAATGAGAAAATCAGACTATAGTAGCTGGAATATGGTGAGAAACATTGAAAAAGTCTCAAAATGAGAAAATCACACAGTTGGACCTGCAATATGGTGAGAAACCCTAAAAAATTCCAAAAATGAGAAAATCAAACTGTAGGGATTTAGAATATGATGAGAAACCGTGAAAAAGTCAAAAAATGATTAAAATACACTGTAGAAGCTGGAATATGGTGAGTAAACCCTGAAAAAGTCGAAAAATAAGAAAATCACACTTGTAGAACCTCCAATATGGTGAGAAACCCTGAAAAAGTCGAAAAATGAGAAAATCACACTGTAGGACCTGGAATATGGTGAGCAACCCTGAAAAAGTCTAAAAATGACAAAAACACACTGTAGGAGCTGGAATATGGTGAGAAACCCTAAAAAAGTCCAAAAATAAGAAATTCACACTTGTAGGACTTGCAATATGGTGAGAAACCCTGAAAAAGTCGAAAAATGAGAAAATCACGCAGTAGTACCTGGAATATGGTGAGAAACACTGAAAAAGTCTTAAAATGAGAAAATCACACTGTAGGACCTGGAATATGGTGAGAAACTCTGAAAATGTCGAAAAATAAGAAATTCACACTTGTAGGACCTGCAATATGGTGAGAAACCCTGAAAAAGTCAAAAAATGAGAAAATCACACTGTACGACTTGGAATAAAATGAGAAACCGTGAAAAAGACAAAAAATGACAAAAGTACACGGTAGGAGATGGAATATGGAGAGAAACCGTTAAAAAGTAGAAAAATAAGATATACACACTTGTAGGACATGCAATATGGTGAGAGACCCTGAAAAACTCTTAAAATGAGAAAATCACACTGTAGTACCTGGAATATGGTGAGAAACCCTGAAAAAGTCCAAAAATAAGAAATTCACACGTGTAGGACCTGCAATATGGTGAGAAACCCTGAAAAAGTCGAAAAATGAGAAAATCACACTGTAGGACTTGGAATA
>NW_028228381.1:0-2000 GCF_978045245.1 Mus caroli | reverse complement strand
GTGATTTTTTACTTTTCTGATATTTCAGGGTTTCTCGCCATATTCTGGGTCCTACAGCGTGTATTTTTAATTTTCCACGTTTTTCATGGTTTCTGGGCATATTCTGGGTACTACAGTGTGATTTTCTCATTTTCGATGTTTTTCATGTTTTTGTAATTCTGGGTAATAAAGTGTGAATATTCTCATTTTCTACCTTTTTCATGTTTTCTCGCCATATTCAGGGTCCTTCAGTGTGAGTTTTTAATTTTCTACTTTTTTGAGCGTTTCTTGCCATATTCTGGGTGCTACAGAGTGTATTTTTAATTTTCCACGTTTCTCAGGGTTTCTCGCCATATTCTGGGTCCTACAGTGTGATTTTCTCATTTTCCATGATTTTCATGTTTTTTTCGCTATTCTGGGTCCTACAGTGTGATTATTCTCATTTTCCACCTCTTTCAGGTTTTCTCGCCATATTCGGGGTCCTTCATTGTGAGTTTTTAATTTTCTACTTTGTTGAGGGTTTCTTGCCATATTCTCGGTGCTACAGAGTGTATTTTTAATTTTCTACGTTTCTCAGGGTTTCTCGCCATATTCTGGGTCCTAAAATGTGATTTTCTCATTTACGACGTTTCAAGTATTTTCGCAATTCTGGGTCCTAATCTGTGATTATTCTCATTTTCCACATTTTTCAGGTTTTCTTGCCATATTTGGGGTTCTTCAGTGTGAGTTTTTAATTTTCTACTTTTTTGAGGGTTTCTTGCCATATTCTGGGTACTACAGAGTGTATTATTAATTTTCCACGTTTCTCAGGGTTTCTTGCCATATTCTGGGTCCTACAGTGTGATTTTCTCATTTACGATGTTTTTCAAGTTTTATTTTTGTGCAATTCTGGGTCCTACACTGTGATTATTCTCATTTTCCACCTTTTCAGGTTTTCTCGCCATATTCCGGGTACTTCAGTGTGAATTTTTAGTTTTCTACTTTTTTCAGGGTTTCTAGCCATATTCCGGGTCCTTCAGTTGAATTTTTAATTTTCACGTTTTTCAGGGTTTCTAACGATATTCTGGGTCCGATAATGTGAATTTTTAATTTTCACGTTTTTCAGGGTTTCTCGGCATATTCTAGGTCCTGGAGTGTGAATTTTTATTTTTCACGTTTTTCAGGATTTCTCTAAATATTCTTGGTCCTGCAGTGTGATTTTCTCATTTTCCACTTTTTTCAAGTTTTTTTGTAATTCTGGGTCTTACTGTGTGATTTTCTCATTTTCCACCTTTTTCGGGTTTTCTTGCCATATTTGGGTTCCTTCAGTGTGAGTTTTTATTTTTCTACTTTTTTCAGGATTTCTTGCCATATTCTGGATCCTACAGTGTGATTTTCTCATTTTCCACCTTTTTCAGGTTTTTCTGGTCATGTTTGGGCTCCTTCACTGTGAGTTTTTAATTTCCTACTTTTTTATTAAGTGTTTCTCGCCATATTCTGGGTCCGTTAGTGTGAATTATTAATTTTCACGTTTTTCACATTTTCTCGGCATATTCTGGATCCTGCAGTGTGATTTTCTCATTTTCCACCTTTTGCAGGGTTTCTCGCCATATTTGGGGTCCTACAGTGTGAGTTTGTTATTTTCAACTTTTTTCAGGGTTACACGCCATATTCTGGGTCCTACAGCATGTATTTTTAATTTTCCACGTTTTCAGGGTTTCTAGGCATAAGCTGGGTCCTACAGATTGATTATTCTCATTTTCCACCCTTTTCAGGTTTTCTTGCAATATTCGGGGTCCTTCAGTGTGAATTTTTAATTTTCTACTTTTTTCAGGTTTTCTCGCCATATGCTGGGTCCTACTGTGTGATTTTTCTCATTTCCATGTTTTTCAGGGTCACTTGCCGTATTCCAGGTCCTTCAGTGTGAATTTTTTTCCATGGTTTTCAGTATTTCTCGCCATATCTGGGTAATAAATTGTGAATTTTTAATTGTCCACTTTTTTCATGGTTTCTCACCATATTCTGTGTCCGACTGTGTGAAT
>NW_028228380.1:0-2000 GCF_978045245.1 Mus caroli | reverse complement strand
GAGCTGGAATATGGTGAGAAACCCTGAAAAAGTCAAAAAATGAGAAAATCACACTGTAGGACCTGGAATATGGTGAGAAACCCTGAAAAAGTCGAAAAAAGAGAAAATCACACTCTAGGACTTGGAATATGATGAGAAACCCTGAAAAAGTCAAAAAATGAGAAATCACACAGTAGTACCTGGAATATGGTGAGAAACCCTGAAAAAGTCTAAAAATGAGAAAATCACACAGTAGGACCTGCAATATGGTGAGAAACCCTGAAAAAGTCGAAAAATGAGAAAATCACACTGTAGGACTTGGAATAAGATGAGAAACCCTGAAAAAGTCAAAAAATGAGAAAATAACACTGTAGTACCTTGAATATGGTGAGTAAACACTGAAAAAGTCTAAAAATGAGAAAATCACACAGTAGGACCTGCAATATGGTGAGAAACCCTGAAAAAGTCGAAAAATGAGAAAATCACACTGTAGGACTTGGAGTAAGATGAGAAACCCTGAAAAAGTCAAAAAATGAGAAAATCACACTGTAGGACCTGGAATATGGTGAGAAACCCTGAAAAAGTCGAAAAAAGAGAAAATCACAGTCTAGGACTTGGAATATGATGAGAAACCCTGAAAAAGTCAAAAATTGAGAAAATCACACTGTAGGACCTGGAATATGGTGAGAAACCCTTAAAAAGTCTTAAAAAGAGAAAATCACACTCTAGGACTTGGAAGATGATGAGAAACCCTGAAAAAGTCAAAAAATGAGAAAATCACACAGTAGTACCTGGAATATGGTGAGAAACCCTGAAAAAGTCTAAAAATGAGAAAATCACACAGTAGGACCTGCAATATGGTGAGAAACCCTTAAAAAGTTGAAAAATGAGAAAATCACACTGTAGGACTTGGAATAAGATGAGAAACCGTGAAAAAGACAAAAAATGACAAAAATGCACTGTAGGAGCTGGAATATGGTGAGAAAAACCTGCAAAAGTCCAACAATAAGAAAATCACACTTGTAGGACCTGCAATATGGTGAGAAACCCTGAAAAAGTCAAAAATGAGAAAATCACACTGTAGGACTTGGAGTAAGATGAGAAACCCTGAAAAAGTCAAAAAATGAGAAAATTACACTATAGGACTTGGAATATGGTGAGAAACCCTGAAAAAGTCAAAAAATGAGAAAATCACACAGTAGAACCTGGAATATGGTGAGAAACCCTGAAAAAGTCTAAAAATGAGAAAAAAACACAGTAGCACTGCAATATGGTGAGAAACCCTGAAAAAGTAGAAAAATGAGAAAATCACACTGTAGGACTTGGAATAAGATGAGAAACCGTGAAAAAGACAAAAAATGACAAAAATGCACTGTAGGAGCTGGAATATGGTGAGAAACCCTGAAAAAGTCCAACAATAAGAAAATCACACTTGTAGGACCTGCAATATGGTGAGAAACCTTGAAAAAGTCGAAAAATGAGAAAATCACACTGTAGGACTTGAAGTAAGATGAGAAAACCTGAAAAAGTCAAAAAATGAGAAAATTACACTGTAGGACCTGGAATATTTTTGAGAAACCCTGAAAAAGTCCGAAAAAGAGAAAATCACACTCTAGGACTTGGAATATGATGAGAAAACCTGAAAAAGTCAAAAAATGAGAAAATCACACTGTAGTACCTAGAATATTGGTGAGAAACACTGAAAAAGTCTTAACGTGAGAAAATCACACAGTAGGACCTGGAATATGGTGAGAAACCCTGAAACATTTGAAAAATAAGAAAATCAAACTTGTAGTACCTGCAATATGGTGAGAAACCCTGAAAAAGTCGAAAAATGAGAAAATTACACTGTTCGACTTGGAATAAGATGAGAGACCGTGAAAATTTTAAAAAATGAGAAAAATACACTGTAGTATCTGGAACATGGTGAGAAACCCTGCAAAAGTCGAAAATTAAGAAATTCACACTTGTAGGACCTGCAATATGGTGAGAATCCCTGAAAAAGTCGAAAAATGAGAAAA
>NW_028228379.1:0-2000 GCF_978045245.1 Mus caroli | reverse complement strand
TCTCTCTCAACAACAACAACGGAGGAGGAGGAAAAGAGAGAGATTCTCTCTTTTCCTCCTCCTCCGTTTGTTGTTGTTGAGAGAGATTAAAAATTCACACTGAAGGACCGGGAATATGGCAAGAAAACCTGAAAAACGAGGAAAATTAAAAACACAAACTGAAGGACCCGGAATATGGAGAGAAAACATGAAAAACATGGAAAATTAAATATTCACACTGAAGGACCCAGAATATGCTGAGAAAACCTGAAAAAGTTGGATAATGAGCATTTCACAGTGTAGGACACAGAACATGACGAAAAAAAACTTAAAAACGTTTAAAATTAAAAATTCACACTGTAGGACCAGAATATGGCGAGAAACCCAGAGAAACGTGGAAAATTTAAAAATCACACTGTAGGACACAGAATATGGCGATTAACCCTGTAAAAAGTAGAATATTAAAAACTCACACTGAAGTACCCCGAAAATGGCAAGAAAAACCTGAAAAATGTGGAAAATGAGAAAAATCACACTGTAGGATCCAGAATTGTGAAACAAAAAACTTGAAAAATGTCAAAATGAGAAAATCACACTGTAGGACCCAGAAGTAGGCCGAGTAACCCTGAAAAACGTGGAAAATTATAAAATACACGCTGTAGGACCCAGAATATGGCAAGAAACCCTGAAAGAATTAAAAAATTAAAAAACTCACAACTGAAGGACCCGGAATATGGCGAGAAAACCTGAAAAAGGTGGAAAATGAGAAAATCACACTGTAGGACCAGAATTGCAAAACAAAAAACTTGAAAAATATCAAAATGAGAAAATCACACTGTAGGACCCAGAATATGTCCGAGTAACCCTGAAAAACGTGGAAAATTAAAAATACATGCTGTAGGACCCAGAATATGGCGAGAAACCCTGAAAAAAGTAGAAAATTACAAACTCACACCGAAGGACCCCAAATATGGCGAGAAAACCTGAAAAAGGTGGAAAATGAGAAAATCACACTGTAGGACCCCGAATTACGAAAAAACTTGAAAAAACGTGGAAAATGAGAAAAATACACTGCAGGACACAGAATATGACGAAAAAAACTTGAAGAACGTGAAAATTAAAAATTCACACTGTCAGACCCACATTATGGCGAGAAACCTTGAAAAAAATTGGACAATAAAAATTCACACTGTATTACCCAGAATACGGCCAGCAACCCTGAAAAAAGTAGATAACTATAAACTCACACTGATGGATGAGGATATGGCTAGAAAACATGAAAAACGTGGAAAATGAGAAAATCACACTGCAGGACCCAGAATATGCTGAGAATCCCTGAAAATCGTGGAAAATTAAAAATTCACACTGAAGGACCCGGAATTTGGCGAGAAAACCTGAAAAACGAGGAAAATTAAAAATTCACACTGTATTACCCAAAATATGGGGAGAAATACTGAAAAACGTGGAAAATTAAAAATTCACACTGCAGGACCTGGAATATGGCAAGAAATCCTGAAAAAGTTGGAAACGAGAATATCACACTGTAGGACCCAGAATATGATGAAAAAACCTGAAAAACGTGGAAAATTAAAAATTCACACTGAAGGAATCAGAATATGGCGAGAAATCCTGAAAAAACGAGGAAAATTAAAAACTCACACTGTAGGACCTAGATTATGGCGAGATAACCTGAAAAAGGTGGAAAATGAGAAAATCACATGTAGGACCCAGAATTGTGAGAAAACCTGAAAAAGGTTGAAAACGAGAAAATAACACTGCAGGAGCCAGAATATGCTGAGAAAACCTGAAAAACATTGAAAATTAAATATTCACACTATAGGACCCTGAATATGGCGAGAAACACTGAAAAAGGAAAAAAAACGAGAAAATCACACTGTAATAATCAGAATATGACGAAATAACTTAAAAACGTGGAAAATTTAAAATTCACACTGTAGTACCCAGAATATGGCAAGAAAACCTTAAAAACTAAAAATTAAAAAACTCACACTGAAGGACCC
>NW_028228378.1:0-2000 GCF_978045245.1 Mus caroli | reverse complement strand
GGGAATGTGGTAAGAAACCCTGAAAAAGTCGAAGAATAAGAAAATCACACAAGTAGGACCTCCAATATGGTGAGAAACCCTGAAAAGTCGAAAAATGAGAAAATTACAGAGTAGGACATGGAATATGGTAAGAAACCCTTTAAAAGTCGGAAAAAAGAAAATCACACTGTACGATTTGGAATATGATGAGAAAACCTGAAAAACTCAAAAAATGTGAAAATCACACTGTAGTACCTTGAATATTGTGAGAAAACACTGAAAAAGTCTAAAAATGAGAAAATCACACAGTAGGACTTGGAATATGGTGAGAAACCCTGAAACAGTCGAAAAACTAAGAAAATCAAACTTGTAGTACCTGCAATATGGTGAGAAACCCTGAAAAAGTCGAAAAATGAGAAAAATCACACTGTAGGATCTGCAATAGGGTGAGAAATTCTGAAAAAGTCAAAAAAATGAGAAAATCACACTGTAGGACTTGGAATATGATGAGAAAACATGAAAGAAATCGAAAAAATGAGAAAATCACACTGTAGGAGCTGGAATATGGTGAGAAACTCTGAAAAAGTCGCAAATTAGAAAATGACAGTGTAGGACCTGGAATATGTTGAGAAAACCTGAAATATTCGAAAAATGAGAAAATGACAATGTAGAACCTTGAGTACGGTAAGAAACCCTGAAAAAGTTTAAAAAAAAGAGAAAATCACACTGTAGGACTTGGAATATGGTGAGAAACACTGAAAAAGTCAAAAAATGAGAAAATCATGCAGTAGGACCCAGTATATGGTGAGGAAACCCTGAAAGAAGTCGAAAAATGAGAAAATCACACAGTAGGACCTGGAAGCTAGTGAGAAACCCTGAAAAAGTCGAAAAATGAGAAAATCAAACTGTAGGACCTGGAATATGTTGAGAAACCCTGAAAAATTCGAAAAAAGCAAAAATCACACTCTAGGACTTGGAATATGATGAGAAACCCTGAAAAAGTAAAAAAAAAAACGAGAAAATCACACTGTAGTACCTGGAATATGGTGAGAAACACTAAAAAAGTATTAAAATGAGAAAATCACACAGTAGGACCTGGAATATGGTGATAAACTCTGAAATAGTCAAAAACATGAGAAAATCACGCAGTAGTACCTGGAATATGGTGAGAAACCCTGAAAAAGTCGAAAAATGAGAAAATCACGCAGTAGGACCTGGAATATGGTGAGAAACTCTGAAAAAGTCGAAAAATAAGAAATTCACACTTGTAGGACCTACAATATGGTGAGAAACCCTGAAAAAGTCCAAAAAAGAGAAAATCACACTCTAGGACTTGGAATATGATGAGAAAACCTGAAAAAGTAAAAAAATGAATAAATCACACTGTAGTACCTAGAATATGGTGAGAAATACTGAAAAAGTCTTAACGTGAGAAAATCACACAGTAGGACCTGGAATATGGTGAGAAACCCTGAAACATTTGAAAAATGAGAAAATCAAACTTGTAGTACCTGCAATATGGTGAGAAACCCTGAAAAAGTCGAAATATGAGAAAATCACACTATAGGACATGGAATAAGATGAGAGACTGTGAAAATTTTAAAAAATGAATAAAATACACTGTAGTAGTTGGAACATAGTGAGAAACCCTGCAAAAGTCGAAAAATAAGAAATACACACTTGTAGGACCTGCAATATGGTAAGAATCACTGAAAAACTCGAAAAATGAGAAAATCACACTCTAGGACTTGGAATATGATGAGAAACCCTGAAAAAGTCAAAAAATGAGAAAATTACACTGGTGGACCTGGAATATGTTGAGAAACCCTTTAAAAGTCGAAAAAAGAGAAAGTCACCCTGTAGGACTTGGAATATGATGAGAAAACCTGAAAAAGTCAAAAAATGAGAAAATAACACTGTAGTACCTTGAATATGGTGAGAAAACACTGAAAAAGTCGAAAAATGAGAAAATCACACAGTAGGACCTGGAATATGGTGAGAAACCCTGAAGCAGTCGAAAA
>NW_028228377.1:0-2000 GCF_978045245.1 Mus caroli | reverse complement strand
ATTCCAGTTCCGACAGTGTGATTTTCTCATTTTAAGACTTTTTCAGTGGTTCTCACCAAATTCCAGGTCCTACTGCGTGATTTTCTCATTTTTCGATTATTTCAGGGTTTCTCACCATATTCCAAGTCCTACAGTGTGATTTTCTCATTTTTTTACTTTTTCAGGTTGTCTCATCATATTCTAAGTCCTAGAGTGTGATTTTCTCATTTTTCGACTTTTTCATATTTTCTCACCATATTCCAGGTCCTACAGTGTGATTTTTCTCATTTTTTGACTTTTTCAGGGTTTCTCACCATATTCCAGCTCCTACAGTGTGATTTTCTCATTTTTCGACTTTTTCAGGTTTTCTCATCATATTCCATGTCCTACCGTGTGATTTTCTCATTTTTTGACTTTTTCAGAATTTCTCGCCTTCTTGCAGGTCCTACAAGTGTGAATATCTTATTTTTCGACTTTTTCAGGGTTTCTCACCATATTCCAGCTCCTTCAGTGTATTTTACTCATTTTTTGACTTTTTCACGGTTTCTCATCTTATTCCAAGTCCTACAGTGTGATTTTCTCATTTTTCGACTTTTTCAGGGTTTCTCACCATATTGCATGTACTACAAGTTTGATTTTCTTATTTTTCGACTGATCAGGGTTTCTCACCATATTCCAGGTCCTAATGTGTGATTTTCTCATTTTTAGACTTTTTCAGTGTTTTCTCACCATATTCCAGCTCCCACAGTGTGATTTTCTCATTTTTTGACTCTTTCAGGTTTTCTCATCATATTCCATGTCCTAAAGTGTGATTTTCTCATTTTTTGACTTTTTCAGTGTTTCTCACCATATTCCAGGTCCTACAGTTTGATATTCTCATTTTTCAACTTTTTCAGGGTTTCTCACCATATTCTGGGTCCTAGTGTGTGATTTTCTCATTTTTCGACTTTTTCAGGGTTTCTCACCTTATTGGAGGTCCTACAGTGTGAATTTCTCATTTTTCGACTTTTTCAGGGTTTCTCAATATATTCCAGCTCCTACAGTGTCATTTTCTCATTTTTCGAAATTTTCAGGGTTTATCACTATATTCTGGTCCTACAGTGTGATTTTCTCATTTTAAGACTTTTTCTGTGTTTCTCACCATATTCTGAGTCTTACTGCGTGATTTTCTCATTTTTTGACATTTTCAGGGTTTCTCACCATATTCCAAGTCCTACAGTATGATTTTCTAATTTTCTGACTTTTTCAGGGTTTCTCATCATATTCCAAGTCCTAGATCCTGCAGATTGATTTTCTCATTTCCACGTTTTTCAGGTTTTCTCGCCATATTCTGGGTCCTTCAGTGTGAATTTTTAATTTTCCACGTTTTTCAGGGTTTCTTAGCATATTCTGCGTCCTGCAGTGTGATTTTCTCATTTTCCTACTTTTTCAAGTTTTTTTTCGCAATTCTGGGTCCTACATGTGATTTTCTATTTTTCCACTTTTTTCAGGTTTTCTTGCCATATTCTGGTAACTTCAGTGTGAATTTTTAATTTTCCACGTTTTTCAGTATTTCTCGCCATATTCTCGGTAATACAGTGTGAATTTTTAATTTTCCACTTTTTTCATGGTTTCTCGCCATATTCTGGGCCCGACAGTGTGAATTTTTAATTTTCACGTTTTTCAGGGTTTCTCGGAATATTCTGGGTCCTACAGTGTGATTTTCTCATTTTCCACTTTTTACAAGTTTTTTAGCAATTCTGGGTCCTACAGTGTGATTTTCTTATTTTCACCTTTTTCAGGTTTTCTCGCCATATTCTGGGTCCTACAGTGCAAGTTTTTTAATTTTCCTCGTTTTTCAGGTTTTCTCGCCATTTTCCTGGTCCTTCACTGTGAATTTTTAATTTTCCACGTTTTTAAGATTTATTCGTCATATTATGGGTCCTACAGTGTGATTTTTGTGATTTTTTCCTTCACTGTGAGTTTTTAATTTTCTACTTTTTTTCAGGGCTTCTCGACATATTCTGTGTCCGACAGTGTGA
>NW_028228376.1:0-2000 GCF_978045245.1 Mus caroli | reverse complement strand
GCGATTTTCCAATTTTTGACTTTTTTCAAGTTTTTTTCCCCAATTCTCCATCCTACAGTGTGATTTTCTCATTTTCCACCTTTTTCAGGTTTTCTCAGCATATTCTGGGTCCTGCAGTGTGAATTTTTAATTTTCTACGTTTTTCAAGATTTTTTTCCATATTCTGGTCCTATAGTGTGAATTTTTATTTTTCAACATTTTTCAGTGTTTCTCATCATATTCTGGGTCCTACAGTGTGAATTTCTCATTTTCCACCTTTTTCAGGGTTTCTTGCCATATTCTAGGTTCTTCAGTGGGAGTTTTTAATTTTCCATGTTTTTAAGGTTTTTTTTTCGTCATATTCTCAGTCCCACAGTGTGATTTTTTCATTTTCAAACTTTTTCAGGTTTTCTCGGCATATTCTTGTTCCTACAGTGTGAATTTAATTTTCCACATTTTTCAGTGTTTCTCGCCATGTTCTGGGTCCCACAGTGTAAAATTTTAATTTTCGTCGTTTTTAAGGTTTTTTTTTTTGGTAATATTCTTGGTCCGACAGTGTGAATATTTAATGTTTCACTTTTTTCAGCGTTTCTCGGCATATTCTGGGTCCTACAGTGTGATTTTCTCATTTTCCACATTTTCAATTTTTTTCGTAATTCTGGGTCCTACAGTGTGATTTTCTCATTTTCCACCTTTTTCAGGTTTTCTCGCCATAATTGGGGTTCTTCAGTGTCAGTTTGTAATTTTCTACTTTTTTCAGGGTTTCTTGCCATATTTGGGGTCCTTCAGTGTGAGTTTTTAATTTTCTACTCTTTCAGGGTTTCTCGCCATAAACTGTGTCCTATAGTATGTATTTTTCATTTTCCACGTTTTTCAGGTTTTTTCTTCATATTCTGGGTCCTACACTGTGATTTTCACATTTCCACATTTTCAGGTTTTCTTGCCATATTCCAGGTCCTTCAGTGTGGATTTTTAATTTTCCACGTTTTTCAGTATTTCTCCCCATATTATGGGTAATACAGTGTGAATTTTAATTATCCACTTTTTTTCATGGTTTCTCGCCATATTCTGTGTCCGACAGTGTGAATTTTTAATTTTCACGTTTTTCAGTGTTTCTTGAAATATTCTGTGTCCTGCAGTGTGATTTTCTCATTTTCCACCTTTTTCAGGTTTTCTCCCCATATTTGGGGTCATTCAGTGTCAGTTTGTATTTTTCTACTTTCTTCAGGGTTTCTCACCATATTCTGGATCCTACAGTGTGATTTTCTCATTTTCCACCTTTTTCAGGTTTTCTCGCCATGTTTGGGCTCCTTCACTGTGAGATTTTAATTTTCTACTTTTTTATTAACTTTTTCTCGCCATATTCTGGGTCCGTTAGTGTGAATTTTTAATTTTCATGTTTTTCACATTTTCTCGGCCTATTCTGGGTCCTGAAATGTGATTTTCTCATTTTCCACCTTTTTCAGGGTTTCTCGCTATATTTGGGGTCCTACAGTGTGAGTTTGTAATTTTGAACTTTTTTTCAGGGTTTCTCGCCATATTCTGGGTCCTACAGCATGTATTTTTAATTTTCCACGTTTTCAGGGTTTCTGGGCAAAATCTGGGTCCTACAGTGTGATTATTCTCATTTTCCACCTTTTTCAGGTTTTCTCACCATATTCGGGGTCCTTCAGTGTGAATTTTTAATTTTCTACCTTTTTCAGGTTTTCTCGCCATATTCTGGGTCCTACAGCATGTTTTTTTTAATTTTACACGTTCTCAGGGTTTCTGGGCATAATCTGGGTCCTACAGTGTGATTATTCTCATTTTCCACCTTTTTCAGGTTTTCAAACCATATTCGGGGTCTTTCAGTGTGAATTTTTAATTTTCTACTTTTTTCAGGTTTTCTCGCCATATTCTGTGTCCTTCAGTGTGAGTTTTTTATCTTCCTCCTTTTTCAGGTTTTTCGCAATATTCTGGGTCCTTCCGTGTGATATTTGAATATTTTATCTTTTTCAGGTTTTTTAGTCATATTCTGGGTT
>NW_028228375.1:0-2000 GCF_978045245.1 Mus caroli | reverse complement strand
TTTGTCATTTTCTACTTTTTTTACGGTTTCTAGCCATATTCTGGGTCCTACAGCGTGTATTTTTAATTTTCCACGTTTTTCAGTATTTCTCGACATATTCTGTGTCCGACAGTGTGAATTTTTAATTTTCACGTTTTTCAGGGTTTCTCTGCATATTCTGGGTCCTGCCGTGTGATTTTCTCATTTTCCACCTATTTCAGGTTTTCTCGCCATATTTGGGGTCCTTCAGTATGATTTTTTACTTTTCTAATTTTTCAGGGTTTCACTCCATATTCTGGGTCCTACAGCATGTATTTTTAATTTTCCACATTTTTCAGGTTTTCTAGCCATATTTTGGGTCCTTCAGTGTGAGTTTGTAATTTTCTACATTTTTCAGGGTTTCTCGCCATATTCTGAGTCATAGAGCGTGTATTTTTAATTTTCCATGTTTTCAGGGTTTCTAGGCATATTCTGGGTCCTACAGTGTGATTTTCTCATTTTCGATGTTTTTCAAGTTCTTTCGCAATTCTGGGTCCTTCAGTGTGAATTTTTAATTTTCTACTTTTTTCAGGTTCTCTCTCCATATTTGGGGTCCTTCAGTGTAAGTTTATAATTTTCTAAATTTTCAGGATTTCTCAACATATTCTGTGTCCTAGAGCTTGTATTTTTAATTTTCCACGTTTTTCAAGTTTTTTCGTCATATTCTGGGTCCTGCAGTGTGATTGTCTCATTTTCCACGTTTTTCAAGTTTTTTCGTAATTCTGGGTCCTTCAGTGTGATTTTCTCATTTTTCAACTTTTTCAGGTTTTCTCGCCATATTTGGGGTCCTTCCGTGTGATTTTTTACTTTTCTAATTTTTCAGTGTTTCTCGACATATTCTGGGTCCTACAGCGTATATTTTTAATTTTCCACGTTTTCAGGGTTTCTCGGCATATTCTGGGTCCTACAGTGTGATTTTCTCATTTTCGACGTTTTTCAATTTTTTTTTTCCAAATCTGGGTTCTGTAGTGTGATTATTCTCATTTTCCATCTTTTTCAGGATTTCTCGCCATATTCTGGGTCCTATAGTGTGAGTTTTGAATTTTCCTTGTTTTTCAGGTTTTCTCGCCATATGAGGGGTCCTTCAGTGTGATTTTTTAATTTTCCACGTTTTCAATATTTCTCGCCATATACTGGGTAATACAGTGTGAATTTTTAATTTTCCACTTTTTTCATGATTCTTGCCATATTCTGTGTCCGACAGTGTGAATTTTAATTTTCACGTTTTTCAGGGTTTATCGGCATATTCTGGGTCCAGCAGTGTGATTTTCTCATTTTCCACGATTTTCAAGTTTTTTCGCAATTCTTGGGGTATTTCACTGTGAGTTTTTAATTTTCTACTTTTTTCAGGGTTTCTCGCCATATTCAGGGTCCTACACCGTGTATTTTTAATTTACCACGTTTTCAGGGTTTCTCGGCACATTATGGGTCCTACAGTGTGATTTTCTCATTTTCGATGCTTTTCAAGTTTTTTCGCAATTCTGGGTCCTACAGTGTGATTATTGTCATTTTCCACCTTTTTCAGTTTTTCTGGCCATATTCGGGGTCCTTCAGTGTGAATTTTTAATTTTCTACATTTTTCAGGGTTTCTCGCCATATTCTGAGTCATAGAGCGTGTATTTTTAATTTTCCATGTTTTCAGGGTTTCTAGGCATATTCTGGGTCCTACAGTGTGATTTTCTCATTTTCGATGTTTTTCAAGTTCTTTCGCAATTCTGGGTCCTTCAGTGTGAATTTTTAATTTTCTACTTTTTTCAGGTTCTCTCTCCATATTTGGGGTCCTTCAGTGTAAGTTTATAATTTTCTAAATTTTCAGGATTTCTCAACATATTCTGTGTCCTAGAGCTTGTATTTTTAATTTTCCACGTTTTTCAAGTTTTTTCGTCATATTCTGGGTCCTGCAGTGTGATTGTCTCATTTTCCACGTTTTTCAAGTTTTTTCGTAATTCTGGGTCCTTCAGTGTGATTTTCTCATTTTTCAA
>NW_028228374.1:0-2000 GCF_978045245.1 Mus caroli | reverse complement strand
GAGAAATCCTGAAAAAGGTGGAAAATGAGAAAATCACTCTGTAGAACCCAGAATTGGGAAAAAACCTGAAAAATGTTGTAATTGAGAAAAATCACACTGTAGGACCCAGAATATGACGAAAAACCCTGAAAAACATGGAAAATTAAAAATACACGCTGCAGGACACGGAATATGCCGAGAAACCCTGAATAACGTGAAAATTAAGGATTCACACTGTCGGACAAAGAATATGGCAAGAAACCATGAAAAAAGTGGAAAATTAAAAATTCACACTGTATTATGCAAAATATGGAAAGAAATACTGAAAAACGTGAAAATTAAAAATTCACACTGAAGGACCTGGAATATGGCAAGAAAACCTGAAAAACGTGGAAATGAGAAAATCACACTGTAGGTTCCAGAATATGATGAAAAAACCTGAAAAAAGTAGAAAATTAAAAATTCACACTGAAGGACCCAGAATATGTAGAGATAACCTGAAAAACGAGGAAAATTAAAAATTCACACTGAGTGACCCAGAATATGGCGAGAAAACCTGAAAAAATTAGAAAATTAAAAATTCACACTGAAGGACCCCGAATATGGCCAGAAAAACTGAAAAAGGTGGAAAATGACAATAATCACACTGTAGGACCTAGAATTTCGAAAAAACTTGAAAAGCGTCGAAAATGAGAAAATCACACTGTAGGACCCATAATATGCCGAGAAACCCTGAAAACGTGGTAAATTAAAAATACACGGTGTAGGACCCAGAATATGGCTAGAAACCCTGAAAAAAGTAGAAAATTAAAATCTCAGAGTGAAGTACCCCAAGAATTGCGAAAAAACTTGAAAATCGTGGAAAATGAGAAAATCACACTGCTGGACCCATAATATGCCGATAAACCCTGAAAAACGTGAAAATTAAAAATTCACATTGTCGGACACAGAATATGGCAAGAATCATGAAAAAAGTGGAAAATTAAAAATTCACACTGTATTACCCAGTATATGGCGAGAAATATTGAAAACGTGGAAAATTAAAAAATCACACTGAAGTACCCCTTATATGGCAAGAAAACCTGAAAAACAAGGAAAATTCAAAACTCACACTAAAGGACCCAGAATATGGCGAGAAATCCTAAAAAAAAAGATGGGAAAATGAGAATAATCACACTATAGAATCCAGATTTGGAAAGAAAAATTGAAAAACGTCGAAAATGAGAAAATCACACTGTAGGACCCAGAATATGCCGAGAAACCCTGAAAACATGGAAAATTAAAAATGCACGCTGTAGGACCCAGAATATGGCGAGAAACCCTGAAAAAAGTAGAAAATTACAAACTCACACTGAAGGACCCCAAATATGGCTAGAAAGCTGACAAATGTGGAAAATGAGAAAATCACACTGCAGGACCCAGAAAATGCCGATAAACCCTGAAAAACGTGAAAATTAAAAATTCACACTGTTGGACACAGAATATGGCGAGAAATACTGAAAAACGTGGAAAATTTAAAATTCACACTGAAGGTCCTGGAATATGTCAAGAAAAGCTGAAAAACGTGGAAATGAGAAAAATCACACTGTAGGACCCATAATATGACGGGAAAAACCTGAAAAACGAGGAAAATTAAAAATTAACACTAAAGTGCCTGGCATATGGCGAGAAAACCTAAAAAACGAGGAAAACTCAAAACTCACGCTGTAGGACACAGAATATGGTTGAGAAACCCTGAAAAATTAGAAAATTAAAAAACTCACACTGAAGAAACACAAATATGGCGAGAGAACCTGAAAAATGTAGAAAATTAAAAATTCACACTGAAGGACCCAGAACATGGCAATAAAACCTGAAAAACGAGGAAAATTCAAAACTCACTATGTAGGACCCAGAATATGGCAAGAAAACCTGAAAAAGGAAGAAAACTCAAAACTCACACTGTAGAAACCAGAATATGGCGAGAAAACCTGGAAAGGGTGGAAAATGAGAATAATCACACTGTAGGACCGAGATTTGGG
>NW_028228373.1:0-2000 GCF_978045245.1 Mus caroli | reverse complement strand
AATTACAAACTCACACCGAAGGACCCCAAATATGGCGAGAAAACCTGAAAAAGGTGGAAAATGAGAAAATCACACTGTAGGACCCAGAATTACGAAAAAACTTTAAAAACGTGGAAAATGAGAAAATCACTCTTCAGGACCCAAAATATGCCAAGAAACCATGAAAAACGTGAAAATTAAAAATTCACACTGTCAGACCCACATTATGGCGAGAAACCTTGAAAAAAATTGGACAATAAAAATTCACACTGTATTACCCAGAATACGGCCAGCAACCCTGAAAAAAGTAGATAACTATAAACTCACACTGATGGATGAGGATATGGCTAGAAAACATGAAAAAGGTGGAAAATGAGAAAATCACACTGCAGGACCCAGAATATGCTGAGAATCCCTGAAAATCGTGGAAAATTAAAAATTCACACTGAAGGACCCGGAATTTGGCGAGAAAACCTGAAAAACGAGGAAAATTAAAAATTCACACTGTATTACCCAAAATATGGGGAGAAATACTGAAAAACGTGGAAAATTAAAAATTCACACTGCAGGACCTGGAATATGGCAAGAAATCCTGAAAAACTTGGAAACGAGAATATCACACTGTAGGACCCAGAATATGATGAAAAAACCTGAAAAACGTGGAAAATTAAAAATTCACACTGAAGGAATCAGAATATGGCGAGAAAACCTGAAAAAACGAGGAAAATTAAAAACTCACACTGTAGGACCTAGATTATGGCGAGATAACCTGAAAAAGGTGGAAAATGAGAAAATCACATGTAGGACCCAGAATTGTGAGAAAACCTGAAAAAGGTTGAAAACGAGAAAATAACACTGCAGGAGCCAGAATATGCTGAGAAAACCTGAAAAACATTGAAAATTAAATATTCACACTATAGGACCCTGAATATGGCGAGAAACACTGAAAAAGGAAAAAAACGAGAAAATCACACTGTAATAATCAGAATATGACGAAATAACTTAAAAACGTGGAAAATTTAAAATTCACACTGTAGTACCCAGAATATGGAAAGAAAACCTTAAAAACAAAAAATTAAAAAACTCACACTGAAGGACCCCAAATATGGCGAGAAAACCTGAAAAACATGGAAATGAAAAAATCACACTGTAGAACCAGATTATGACGAAGAAACCTGAAAAATGTGGAAAAATAAAAATTCACACTCAAGGACCCGGATATAGCGAGCAAAACTGAAAAACGAGGAAAATTAAAATCTCACACTGAAGGACCCAGAATATGGCGAGAAAACCTGTAAAACCTAGAAAATTAAATATTCACACTGGAGGACACAGAATATTTTGAGAAACTCTGTAAAATCTTGAAAATTAAAAATTCACTCTAAAGAACCAGAATATGGCAAGAAACCTTGAAAAACGTGGAAAATTAAAAATTCACACTGAAGAACCTGGAATATGGCAAGAAAATAAGAAAAACGTGGAAATGAGAAAATCACACTGTATGACTTTGAATATGGCTAGAAAACCTGAAAAACGAGGAAAATTAAAAACTCACACTGAAGGACCCAGAATATGGCGAGAAAACCTGAAAAACATGGAAAATTAAATATTCACAAAGTAGAACCCAGGATAGGGAGAGAAACACTGAAAAAAGTGGAAAATTAAAAATTCACACTCTAGGAACAGAATATGGCAAGAAAACTTGAAAAAATCGAAAATTCACACTGTAGGACTCAGAATATGCCGAGAAGACCTGAAAAAGTTGGAAAATGAGAAAATCACACTGAAGGACCCAGAATATGACGAAAAAAACTTAAAAAGGTTTAAAATTAAAAATTCATACTGTAGGACACAGAACATGGCAAGAAAACCTGAAAAACATGAAAAATTTAAAATTCACACTGTAGGATGCAGAATATGGCGAGAAACACTGAAAAAAGTAAAAAATTTAAATCTCACACTGAAGGACCCTGAATATGTCGAGAAAACCTGAAAAAGGTGGAAAATGAGAAAATCACACT
>NW_028228372.1:0-2000 GCF_978045245.1 Mus caroli | reverse complement strand
ACGAAAAAACCTGAAAAACATGGAAAATTAAAAATTCACACTGAAGGTCCGGGAATATGGTGAGAAAACCTGAAAAACGAGGAAAATTAAAAACACAAACTGAAGGACCCAGAATATGGCGAGAAAACATGAAAAACATGGAAAATTAAATATTCACACTGTAGGACCCAGAATATGGCGAGAAACACTGAAAAAGGAGGAAAATGAGAAAATCACACTATAGGACCAGAATATGGCAAGAAACCTTGAAAAACGTGGAAAATTAAAAATTCACAATGTAGGACCCAGAATATGCTGAGAAAATCTGAAAAAGTTGGATAATGAGAATATCAAACTGTAGGACCCAGAACATGACGAAAAAAACTTAAAAACGTTTAAAATTAAAAATTCAAACTGTAGGACCTGAATATGGCGAGAAACCCTGAGAATCGTGGAAAATTTAAAAATCACACTGTAGGACGCAGAATATGGCGATTAACCCTGTAAAAAGTGGAATATTAAAAACTCACACTGAAGTACCCCGAAATTGGCAAGAAAACCTGAAAAAGGTGGAAAATGAAAAAAATCACACTGTAGGACCCAAAATATGCTGAGTAACCCTGAAAAACTTGGAAAATTAAAAATACACGATGTAGGACCCAGAATATGGCAAAAAACCCTGAAAGAATTAGAAAATTAAAAACTCACACTGAAGGAACCGGAATATGGCAAGAAAACCTGAAAAAGTGGAAAGTCTCTCTCTGTCTCTCTCTCTATGTCTCTCTCTGTCTCTCTCTTTCTCTATCTCTGTCTCTCTCTATTTCTCTCTGTCTCAATCTGTCTCTCTCTCTGTCTCTCTCTGTCTCTCTCTCTCTCTCTGTCTCTCTCTTTCCCTCTCTCTGTCTCTCTCTGTCTCTATCTCTGTCTCTCTCTGTCTCTCTCTGTCCCTCTCTGTCTCTCTCTGTGTCTTTCTTTGTATCTCTCTGTCTCTCCCTGTCTCTCTCTGTCTCTCTCTTTATGTCTCTCTCTGTCTCTCTCTTTCTCTCTCTGTATCTCTCTGTCTCTCTCTGTGTCTTTCTTTGTCTCTCTCTGTCTCTCTTTGTCTCTCTCTGTCACTCTCTCTATGTCTATCTCTGTCTCTCTCTTTCTCTATCTCTGTCTCTCTGTTTCTCTCTGTCTCTATCTCTCTGTGTGTCTCTTTCTTTCCCTCTCTCTGTCTCTATCTCTTTCTCTCTCTGTCTCTCTCTGTCACTCTGTCTCTCTCTGTCTCTCTCTGTCTCTCTCTGTCTCTCTCTGTCTATCTGTCTCTCTCTGTCTCTCTCTGTCTCTCTCTCTGTCTCTGTCTCTCTCTGTGTCTTTCTTTGTCTCTCTCTGTCTCTCTGTCTCTCTCTGATTCTCTCTGTGTCTCTCTCTATCTCTCTCTCTCTGTCTCTCTCTGTCTCTCTCTGTCTCTCTCAATGTATCTCTCTGTCTCTCTATGTCTCTCTCTGTGTCTTTCTTTGTCTCTCTCTGTCTCTCTCTGTCTCTCTGTGTGTCTCTCTCTGTCTCTCTCTCTATCTCTGTCTCTCTCTGTCTTTCTCACTCTGTCTCTGTCTCTCTCTGACTCTCTCTGTCTCTCTCTTTCTCTCTGTCTCTCTCTGTCTCTCTCTTTCTCTCTGTCTCTCTCTTTCCCTCTCTCTGTCTCTATCTCTGTCTCTCTCTGTCCTTCTGACTCTTTCTGTCTCTCTCTGTCTCTCTCTCTGTCTCTCTCTGTCTCTCTCCTTCTCTCTCTATGTCTCTCTCTTTCCCTCTCTCTGTCTCTCTCTGTCTCTATCTCTGTCTCTCTCTGTCTCTCTCTGTCACTCTGTCTCTCTCTGTCTCTCTCTGTCTATCTGTCACTCTCTGTCTCTCTCTCTGTATCTCTCTATCTCTGTCTTTCACTGTGTCTCTCTCTGTCTCTCTCTGTCTCTCTCTCTATGTCTCTCTTTGTCTCTCTCTTTCTCTATCTCTGTCTCTCTCTGTTTCTCTGTCTCTATCTGTCT
>NW_028228371.1:0-3000 GCF_978045245.1 Mus caroli | reverse complement strand
TTTTTCAGTGCAACTCACTCATATACTATGTACTACACTGTGCGTTTCTTATATTCTATGTTTTTCAGTGCAACTCACTCATATACTATGTACTACACTGTGCGTTTCTTATATTCTAAGTTTTTCAGTGCAACTCACTCATATACTATGTACTACACTGTGCGTTTCTTATATTTTAAGATTTCAGTGCAACTCACTCATATACTATGTACTACACTGTGCGTTTCTTATATTCTAAGTTTTTCAGTGCAACTCACTCATATACTATGTACTACACTGTGCGTTTCTTATATTCTAAGTTTTTCAGTGCAACTCACTCATATACTATGTACTACACTGTGTGTTTCTTATATTCTAAGTTTTTCAGTGCAACTCACTCATATACTATGTACTACACTGTGCGTTTCTTATATTCTAAGTTTTGCAGTGCAACTCACTCATATACTATGTACTACACTGTGCGTTTCTTATATTCTAAGTTTTTCAGTGCAACTCACTCATATACTATGTACTACACTGTGCGTTTCTTATATTCTAAGTTTTTCAGTGCAACTCACTCATATACTATGTACTACACTGTGCGTTTCTTATATTCTAAGTTTTTCAGTGCAACTCACTCATATACTATGTACTACACTGTGCGTTTCTTATATTCTAAGTTTTTCAGTGCAACTCACTCATATACTATGTACTACACTGTGCGTTTCTTATATTCTAAGTTTTTCAGTGCAACTCACTCATATACTATGTACTACACTGTGCGTTTCTTATATTCTAAGTTTTTCAGTGCAACTCACTCATATACTATGTACTACACTGTGCGTTTCTTATATTCTAAGTTTTTCAGTGCAACTCACTCATATACTATGTACTACACTGTGCGTTTCTTATATTCTAAGTTTTTCAGTGCAACTCACTCATATACTATGTACTACACTGTGCGTTTCTTATATTCTATGTTTTTCAGTGCAACTCACTCATATACTATGTACTACACTGTGCGTTTCTTATATTCTAAGTTTTTCAGTGCAACTCACTCATATACTATGTACTACACTGTGCGTTTCTTATATTCTAAGTTTTTCAGTGCAACTCACTCATATACTATGTACTACACTGTGCGTTTCTTATTTTCTAAGCTTTTCAGTGCAACTCACTCATATACTATGTACTACACTGTGCATTTCGTGTAATGCGGGTTTTTCAGTAAATTCTAAGTTTTTCAATGCAACTCACTCATATACTATGTACTACACTGTGCGTTTCTTATATTCTAAGTTTTTCAGTGCAACTCACTCATATACTATGTACTACACTGTGCGTTTCTTATATCCTAAGTTTTTCAGTGCAACTCACTCATATACTATGTACTACACTGTGCATTTCGTGTTCGTTCATATTCTAAGTTTTTCAGTGCAACTCACTCATATACTATGTACTACACTGTGCGTTTCTTATATTCTAAGTTTTTCAGTGCAACTCACTCATATACTATGTACTACACTGTGCGTTTCTTATATTCTAAGTTTTTCAGTGCAACTCACTCATATACTATGTACTACACTGTGCGTTTCTTATATTCTAAGTTTTTCAGTGCAACTCACTCATATACTATGTACTACACTGTGCGTTTCTTATATTCTAAGTTTTTCAGTGCAACTCACTCATATACTATGTACTACACTGTGCGTTTCTTATATTCTAAGTTTTTCAGTGCAACTCACTCATATACTATGTACTACACTGTGCGTTTCTTATATTCTAAGTTTTTCAGTGCAACTCACTCATATACTATGTACTACACTGTGCGTTTCTTATATTCTAAGTTTTTCAGTGCAACTCACTCATATACTATGTACTACACTGTGCGTTTCTTATATTCTAAGTTTTTCAGTGCAACTCACTCATATACTATGTACTACACTGTGCGTTTCTTATATTCTAAGTTTTTCAGTGCAACTCACTCATATACTATGTACTACACTGTGCGTTTCTTATATTCTAAGTTTTTCAGTGCAACTCACTCATATACTATGTACTACACTGTGCGTTTCTTATTTTCTAAGTTTTTCAGTGCAACTCACTCATATACTATGTACTACACTGTGCATTTCGTGTAATGCGGGTTTTTCAGTAAATTCTAAGTTTTTCAGTGCAACTCACTCATATACTATGTACTACACTGTGCGTTTCTTATATTCTAAGTTTTTCAGTGCAACTCACTCATATACTATGTACTACACTGTGCGTTTCTTATATCCTAAGTTTTTCAGTGCAACTCACTCATATACTATGTACTACACTGTGCGTTTCTTATATTCTATGTTTTTCAGTGCAACTCACTCATATACTATGTACTACACTGTGCGTTTCTTATATTCTAAGTTTTTCAGTGCAACTCACTCATATACTATGTACTACACTGTGCGTTTCTTATATTCTAAGTTTTTCAGTGCAACTCACTCATATACTATGTACTACACTGTGCGTTTCTTATATTCTAAGTTTTTCAGTGCAACTCACTCATATACTATGTACTACACTGTGCGTTTCTTATATTCTAAGTTTTTCAGTGCAACTCACTCATATACTATGTACTACACTGTGCGTTTCTTATATTCTAAGTTTTTCAGTGCAACTCACTCTTATACTATGTACTACACTGTGCGTTTCTTATATTCTAAGTTTTGCAGTGCAACTCACTCATATACTATGTACTACACTGTGCGTTTCTTATATTCTAAGTTTTTCAGTGCAACTCACTCATATACTATGTACTACACTGTGCGTTTCTTATATTCTAAGTTTTTCAGTGCAACTCACTCATATACTATGTACTACACTGTGCGTTTCTTATATTCTATGTTTTTCAGTGCAACTCACTCATATACTATGTACTACACTGTGCGTTTCTTATATTCTAAGTTTTTCAGTGCAACTCACTCATATACTATGTACTACACTGTGCGTTTCTTATATTCTAAGTTTTGCAGTGCAACT
>NW_028228370.1:0-3000 GCF_978045245.1 Mus caroli | reverse complement strand
GTGGAAAATTAAAAATTCACACTGTATTATGCAAAATATGGAAAGAAATACTGAAAAACGTGAAAATTAAAAATTCACACTGAAGGACCTGGAATATGGCAAGAAAACCTGAAAAACGTGGAAATGAGAAAATCACACTGTAGGTCCCAGAATATGACGAAAAAACCTGAAAAAAGTAGAAAATTAAAAATTCACACTGAAGGACCCAGAATATGTAGAGATAACCTGAAAAACGAGGAAAATTAAAAATTCACACTGAGGGACCCAGATATGGCGAGAAAACCTGAAAAAAGTAGAAAATTAAAAATTCACACTGAAGGACCCCGAATATGGCCAGAAAAACTGAAAAAGGTGGAAAATGATAATAATCACACTGTAGGACCCAGAATTGCGAAAAAACTTGAAAAGCGTCGAAAATGAGAAAATCACACTGTAGGACCGAGTGTGCCGAGAAACCCTGAAAACGTGGCAAATTAAAAATACACGGTGTAGGACCCAGAATATGGTAAGAAACCCTGAAAAAGTAGAAAATTAAAATCTCAGAGTGAAGTACCCCAAGAATTGCGAAAAAACTTGAAAATCGTGGAAAATGAGAAAATCACACTGCTGGACCCAGAATATGCCGATAAACCCTGAAAAACGTGAAAATTAAAAATTCACATTGTCGGACACAGAATATGGCAAGAATCATGAAAAAAGTGGAAAATTAAAAATTCACACTGTATTACCCAGTATATGGCGAGAAATATTGAAAACGTGGAAAATTAAAAAATCACACTGAAGTACCCCTTATATGGCAAGAAAACCTGAAAACAAGGAAAATTCAAAACTCACACTAAAGGACCCAGAATATGGCGAGAAATCCTAAAAAAAAAAAGATGGAAAATGAGAATAATCACACTATAGAATCCAGATTTGGAAAAAAAAATTGAAAAACGTCGAAAATGAGAAAATCACACTGTAGGACCCAGAATATGCCGAGAAACCCTGAAACATGGAAAATTAAAAATACATGCTGTAGGACCCAGAATATGGCGAGAAATACTGAAAAACGTGGAAAATTTAAAATTCACACTGAAGGTCCTGGAATATGTCAAGAAAAGCTGAAAAACGTGGAAATGAGAAAAATCACACTGTGGGACCCATAATATGACGGAAAAACATGAAAAACGAGGAAAATTAAAAATTAACACTAAAGTGCCTGGCTTATGGCGAGAAAACCTAAAAAACGAGGGAAAACTCAAAACTCACGCTGTAGGACACAGAATATGTCGAGAAACCCTGAAAAATTAGAAAATTAAAAACTCACACTGAAGAAACCCAAATATGGCGAGGAGAACATGAAAATGTAGAAAATTAAAAATTCACACTAAAGGACCCAGAACATCGCAATAAAACCTGAAAAACGAGGAAAAATCAAAACTCACTATGTAGGACCCAGAATATGGCAAGAAAACCTGAAAAAGGAGGAAAACTCAAAACTCACACTGTAGATCCCAGAATATGGCCAGAAAACCTAAAAAAGGTGGAAAATGAGAATAATCACACTCTAGGACAGAGAATATGCGGAGAAACCCTGAAAACGTGGAAAATTAAAAACACACGCTGTAGAACCCAGAATATGGCGAGAAAACCTGAGAAAAGTAGAAAATTACATACTCACACTGAAGGACTCCAAATTTGGTAGAAAACCTGATAAAGGTGGAAAATGAGAAAATCACACTGTAGCACCCAGAATTAAAAAAAAAAAACGTGAAAAACGTGGAAAATGAGAAAATCACACTGCAGAACACAGATAATGCTGAGAAACCCTGAAAAACGTGGGAAATGAGAAAATCACACTGTAGGTCCCAGAATATGACGAAAAAACCTGAAAAAAGTAGAAAATTAAAAATTCACACTGAAGGACCCAGAATATGTAGAGATAACCTGAAAAAACGAGGAAAATTAAAAATTCACACTGAGGGACCCAGAATATGGCGAGAAAACCTGAAAAAAGTAGAAAATTAAAAATTCACACTGAAGGACCCCGAATATGGCCAGAAAAACTGAAAAAGGTGGGAAAATGATAATAATCACACTGTAGGACCCAGAATTGCGAAAAAACTTGAAAAGCGTCGAAAATGAGAAAATCACACTGTAGGACCGAGTGTGCCGAGAAACCCTGAAAACGTGGCAAATTAAAAATACACGGTGTAGGACCCAGAATATGGGTAAGAAACCCTGAAAAAAGTAGAAAATTAAAATCTCAGAGTGAAGTACCCCAAGAATTGCGAAAAAAACTTGAAAATCGTGGAAAATGAGAAAATCACACTGCTGGACCCAGAATATGCCGATAAACCCTGAAAAACGTGAAAATTAAAAATTCACATTGTCGGACACAGAATATGGCAAGAATCATGAAAAAAAGTGGAAAATTAAAAATTCACACTGTATTACCCAGTATATGGCGAGAAATATTGAAAACGTGGAAAATTAAAAAATCACACTGAAGTACCCCTTATATGGCAAGAAAACCTGAAAAACAAGGAAAATTCAAAACTCACACTAAAGGACCCAGAATATGGCGAGAAATCCTAAAAAAAAAAAGATGGAAAATGAGAATAATCACACTATAGAATCCAGATTTGGAAAAAAAAATTGAAAAACGTCGAAAAATGAGAAAATCACACTGTAGGACCCAGAATATGCCGAGAAACCCTGAAAACATGGAAAATTAAAAATACATGCTGTAGGACCCAGAATATGGCAAGAAATACTGAAAAACGTGGAAAATTTAAAATTCACACTGAAGGTCCTGGAATATGTCAAGAAAAGCTGAAAAACGTGGAAATGAGAAAAATCACACTGTGGGACCCATAATATGACGGAAAAACATGAAAAACGAGGAAAATTAAAAATTAACACTAAAGTGCCTGGCTGTATGGCGAGAAAACCTAAAAAACGAGGAAAACTCAAAACTCACGCTGTAGGACACAGAATATGTCGAGAAACCCTGAA
>NW_028228369.1:0-3000 GCF_978045245.1 Mus caroli | reverse complement strand
TCAGTGTGAGTTTTTAATTTTATAATTTTTCAGGGTTTCTCGACATATTCTGTGTCCTACAGCCTGAGTTTTGAGTTTTCCTCTTTTTTCAGGTTTTCTCGACATATGCCTGGCACTTTAGAGTTAATTTTTAATTTTCCACGTTTTTCAGGTTTTTCTGTCATATTCTGGGTCCTACAGTGTGATTTTTCTCATTTCCACGTTTTTCAGCTTTTCTTGACATATTCCAGGACCTTCAGTGTGAATTTTAAATTTTCCACGTTTTTCAGTATTTCTCGCCATATTCTGTGTCCAACAGTGTGAATTTTTAATTTTCACGTTTTTCAGGGTTTATCGGCATTTCTGGGTCCTGTAGTGTGATTTTCTCATTTTCCACGTTTTTCAAGTTTTTTCATAATTCTGGGTCCTACAGTGTGATTTTCTCATTTTCAACCTTTTTCAGGTTTTCTCGCCATAATTGGGGTCCTTCAGTGTGATTTTTTACTTTTCTGATATTTCAGGGTTTCTCGCCATATTCTGGGTCCTACAGCGTGTATTTTTAATTTTCCACGTTTTTCAGGGTATCTCGGCTTATTCTGGGTCCTAGAGTGTTATATTCACATTTTCGACGTTTTTCAATTTTTTTTTTCAAATCTGGGTCCTACAGTGTGATTATTCTCATTTTCCACCATTTTCAGGTTTTTCCATCATATTCAGGTTCCTACAGTGTGATTTTCTAATTTCCACGTTTTTCAGGTTTTCTTGACATATTCCAGGTCCTTCAGTGTGAATTTTTAATTTTCCACGTTTTTCATTATTTCTCGCCATATTCTTTTTCCGACAGTGTGAATTTTTAATTTTCACGTTTTTCAGAGTTTCTCTGCATATTCTGGTTCTGCAGTGGGATTTTCTCATCTTCCAACTTTTTCAGGTTTTCTAGCCATATTTGGTGTCCTTCAGTGTGAATTTGTAATTTTCTAGTTTTTTCAGGGTTTCTCTCCGTATTCTGCGTCCTACAGCATGTATTTTTAATTTTCCACGTTTTCAGGGTTTCTTGGCATATTCTGGGTCCTACAGTGTGATTTTCTCATTTTCCACTTTTTTCAAGTTTTTTCGCAATTCTGGGTCCTTCAGTGTGAATTTTTAATTTTCTACTTTTTTCAGGTTCTCTCGCCATATTTTTGGTCCTTCAGTGTGAGGTTTTAATTTTCTTATTTTTCAGGGTTTCTTGACATATTCTGTGTCCTACATCGTGTATTTTTAATTTTCCACGCTTTTCAAGTTTTACTTCATATTCTGGGTCCTACATTGTGATTTTCTATTTTTCCACCTATTTCAGGTTTTCTCGCCATATTCTGGTTCCTACAGTGTGAGTTTTGAATTTTTCTCATTTTTCAGGTTTCCTAGCCATATTCCGGGTCCCTTCAGTGTGAATATTTTAATTTTCCACGTTTTTCAGTATTTCTCGCCATATTCTGGGTAATACAGTGTGAATTTTTAATTTTTACATTTTTCAGGGTTTCTGGCATTTCTGGGTCTTGCAGTGTGATTTTCTCATTTTCCACTTTTTTTCGAGTTTTTTCGTAATTCTGCGTCCTACAGTGTGATTTTCTCATTTTACAACTTTTTAAGGTTTTCTCGCCATATTTAGGGTCCTTCAGTGTGATTTTTTACTTTTCTAATTTTTCAGTGTTTCTCTACATATTCTGTGTCCTCCAACGTGTATTTTTAATTTTCCTCGTTTTTCAGGGTTTCTAGGCATACTCTGGGTCCTACAGTGTGATTTTCTCATTTTTGACGTTTTTCACTTTTTTTTTTTTCCAAATCTGGGTCCTACATTGTGATAATTCTCACTTTCCATCTTTTTCAGTTTTTCTCGCCTATATTCTGGATCCTACAGTGTGTTTTTGAATTTTCCTCATTTTTCAGTTTTTTTCGCCATATGCCGGGTACTTCAGTGTGAATTTTTAATTTTCCACGTTTTTTAGGTTTTTCCATCATATTCTGGGTCCTACACTGTGATTTTCTCATTTTCACGTTTTTCAGGTTTTCTTCACATATTCCAGGTCCTTCAGTGTGAATTTTTAATTTTCCACGTTTTTCAGGTTTTTCCGTCATATTCTGGGTCCTACAGTGTGATTTTCTCATTTCCACGTTTTTCAGGTTTTCTTCACATATTCCAGGTCCTTCAGTGTGAATTTTTAATTTTCCAAGTTTTTCAGGTTTTTCCGTCATATTCTGGGTCCCTACAGCGTGAATTTTTAATTTTCTACTTTTTTCAGGTTTTCTTGCCCTATTCTGGGTCCTTCAGTGTGAATTTTTAATTTTCCTCTTTTTTTCAGGTTTTATTGCAATATTCCGGGTCCTTTAGTGTGAATTTTTAATTTTCTACTTTTTTTTATGTTCTCTCGCCATATTTAGGGTCCTTCAGTGTGAGTTTTTAATTTTCTAATTTTTCAGGGTTTCTCGACATATTTTGTGTCCTACAGCGTGTATTTTAATTTTCCACGTTTTTTCAGGTTTTTTTCGTCATATTGTGGGTCCTACAGTGTGATTTCCTCATTTTCTACATTTTTCAAGTTTTTTCGAAATTCTGGGTCCTAAAGTGTGATTTTCTCAATTTCCACCTTTTTAGGGTTTCTCGGCATATTCGGGTCCTACAGTGTGATTTTCTCATTTTCGACGTTTTTCACTTTTTTTTTTTTCCAAATCTGGGTCCTACATTGTGATAATTCTCACTTTCCACCTTTTCAGGTTTTCTCGCCTTTACTCTGGATCCTACAGTGTGTTTTTGAATTTTCCTCATTTTTCAGTTTTTCTCGCCATATGCCGGGTACTTCAGTGTGAATTTTTAATTTTCCACGTTTTTCAGGTTTTTCCGTCATATTCTGGATCCTACAGTGTGATTTTCTCATTTCCACGTTTTCAGGTTTTCTTCACATATTCCAGGTCCTTCAGTGTGAATTTTTAATTTTCCACGTTTTTCAGGTTTTTCCATCATATTCTGAGTCCTACAGTGTG
>NW_028228368.1:0-3000 GCF_978045245.1 Mus caroli | reverse complement strand
AATATGGCAAGGAAACCTGAAAAACGTGGAAATGAGAAAATCACACTGCAGAACACAGATAATGCCAAGAAACCCTGAAAAACGTGGATAATTAAAAATTCACACTGAAGGTCCCAGAATATGGCAGGGAAACCTGAAAAACGTGGAAATGAGAAAATCTCAGTGTAGGACCCAGAATATGACGAAAAAAACCTGAAAAACGTGGAAAATTAAAAATTCACACAGAAGGACCTACAATATGGTGAGAAAACCTGAAAAACAAGGAAAATTTAAAAATCACAATGAAGGACCCAGAATATGGAGAGAAAACCTGAAAAAACTAGAAAATTGAATATTCACACTGAAGGACCCCGAATATGGCAAGAAAACCTGAAAAAGGTGGAAAATGAGAAAATCACACTGCAGGACCCAGAATATGCCCAGAAACCATGAAAAATGTGGAAAATTAAAAATTCACACTGTAGGAACCATAATATGGCGAGAAAAACTGAAAAACGTGGAAAATTAAAAATTCACACTGAAGGAAAACCTGAAAAACGAGGAAAATTCAAAACACACACTGTAGGAACCAGAATATGGCGAGAAAACCTGAAAAAGGTGGAAAATGAGAAAATCACACTGTAGGACGCAGAATATGAAGAAAAAACTTGAAAAACGTGGAAAATTGAAAATACACGATGTAGGACACAGAATATGTCGAGAAACCCTGAAAAATTAGAAAATTAAATCCTCACACTTAGGGACCCCAAATATGGCGAGAGAACCTGAAAAAAGTAGAAAATTAAAAATTCACACTGAAGGACCCCGAATATGGGGAGAAAACCTGAAAAAGGTGGAAAATGAGAATAATCACACTGTAGGATCAAGAATTGAGAAAAAACATGAAAAAAGTCAAAAATGAGAAAATCACACTGTAGGATCAAGAATATGCCGAGAAACACTGAAAAACTTGGAAAATTATTAATACACGCTGTAGGACCCAGAATATGGCAGGAAACCCTGAAAAAAGTAGAAAATTAAAAACTCACACTGGAGGATCCCAAATATGGTAAGAAAAACTGAAAAAAGTAGAAAATTAAAAAGTCACAGTGAAGGACCCCAAATATGGCGAGAAAACCTGAAAAAGGTGGAAAATGAGAAAATCACACTGTAGACTCAGAATTATGAAAAAACTTGAAAAACGTGGAAAAAGAGAAAATCACACTGCAGGACACAGAATATGCGGAGAAACCCTGAAAAACATGAAAATTAAAAATTCTAACTGTCGGACCCAGATTATGGCGAGAAACCAAAAAACAAGTGGAAAATTAAAATTTCACACTGTATTACCCAGAATATGCCGAGAAATACTGAAAAACGTGGAAAATTAAAATTCACATAGAAGGACCTGGAATATGGCAAGAAAACCTGAAAAAGGTGGAAAATGAGAATAATCACACTGTAGGACCCAGAATATGCCAAGAAACCCTGGAAAACGTGGAAAATTAAAAATTCACACTGAAGGACCTTGATATGGAGAGAAAACCTGAAAAACGAGGAAAATTAAAAACTCACACTGAAGGACCCAGAATATGGCAAGAAAACCTGAGAAACGTGGAAATGAGAAAATCACACTGTAGGACCCAGAATATGGCGGGAAAACCAGAAAAACGTGAAAAATTTAAATTTCATACTGTAGGATGCAGAATATGTTGAGAAACACTGAAAAAAGCAAAAAATTAAAATCTCACACAGAAGGACCCCAAATATGGCGAGAAAATCTGATAAAGGTGGAAATGAGAAAATCACACTGTAGGACCAGAATTGCGAAAAAACTTGAAAAACGTCGAAAATGAGAAAATCATACTGTAGGACCCAGCATATGCAGAGAAACCCTGAAAAACGTGCAAAATTAAACATACACGTGGTAGGACCCTGAATATGGCAACAAACCCTGAAAAAGTAGAAAATTAAAAACTCACACTGAAGGACCCAGAATATGGTGAGAAAAACTGAAAAAGGTTGAAAATGAGAAAATCACACCCAGTATATGACGAAAAAAACTTAAAAACGATTAAAATTAAAAATTCACACTGTAGGACCCCAAATATGGCGAGAAAACCTGAAAAAGGTGGAAAATGAGAAAATCACACTTAGGACACAGAATTGTGAAAAAACTTGAAATAAGGGGAAAATGAGAAAATCACACTGTAGGACCCAGAATATGACCAGAAACCCTGAAAAACATCGAAAATTAAAAATAACACGCTGTAGGACCCAGAATATGGCAAGAAACCCTGAAAAAAGTAGATAATTAAAAACTCACACTGAAGGACACAGAATATGGCAAGAAACACTGAAAAATTAGAAAGATAAAAAATCACACTGAAGGACCCTAAATATGGCGAGAAACCTTAAAAAGTTGTAAAATGAGAAAATCCCACTGTAGGACTCAGAATTACGAAAAAAAAACTCGAAAAACGTGGAAAAAGAGAAAATCACTCTGCAGGACCCAGAATATGCCAAGAAACCCTGAAAATCGTGAAAATTAAAAATTCACACTGTCGGAAACAGGATATGGCGAGAAACCATGAAAAAATTTGAAAATTAAAAGTTCACACTGTATTACCCAGAATATGGCGAGAAATACTGAAACACGTGGAAAATTAAAAATTCACACTGAAGGTCCCGGAATATGGCAAGGAAACCTGAAAAACGTGGAAATGAGAAAATCACACTGCAGAACACAGATAATGCCAAGAAACCCTGAAAAACGTGGATAATTAAAAATTCACACTGAAGGTCCCAGAATATGGCAGGGAAACCTGAAAAACGTGGAAATGAGAAAATCTCAGTGTAGGACCCAGAATATGACGAAAAAAATTTGAAAAACGTGGAAAATTAAAAATTCACACAGAAGGACCTACAATATGGTGAGAAAACCTGAAAAACAAGGAAAATTTAAAAATCACAATGAAGGACCCAGAATATGGAGAGAAAACCTGAAAAAACTAGAAAATT
>NW_028228367.1:0-3000 GCF_978045245.1 Mus caroli | reverse complement strand
GCACAGTGTAGTACATTGTATATGAGTGAGTTGCACTGAAAAACTTAGAATTTACTGAAAAACCCGCATTAGACGAAATGTACAGTGTAGTACATAGTATATGAGTGAGTTGCACTGAAAAACTTAGAATTTACTGAAAAACCAGCATTAGACGAAATGCACAGTGAAGTACATTGTATATGAGTGAGTTGCACTGAAATACTTAGAATTTACTGAAAAACCCCCATTAGACGAATGCACAGTGTAGTACATAGTATATGAGTGAGTTGCACTGAAAAACTTAGAATTTACTGAAAAACTCACATTAGACGAAATGCACAGTGTAGTACATTGTATATGAGTGAGTTGCACTGAAAAACTTAGAATTTACTGAAAAACCCGCATTAGACGAAATGCACAGTGTAGTACATTGTATATGAGTGAGTTGCACTGAAAAACTTAGAATTTACTGAAAAACCCGCATTAGACGAAATGCACAGTGTAGTACATTGTATATGAGTGAGTTGCACTGAAAAACTTAGAATTTACTGAAAAACCCGCATTAGACGAAATGTACAGTGTAGTACAAAGTATATGAGTGAGTTGCACTGAAAAACTTAGAATTTACTGAAAAACCCGCATTAGACGAAATGCACAGTGTAGTACATAGTATATGAGTGAGTTGCACTGAAAAACTTAGAATTTACTGAAAAACCCGCATTAGACGAAATGCACAGTGTAGTACATTGTATATGAGTGAGTTGCACTGAAAAACTTAGAATTTACTGAAAAATCCGCATTAGACGAAATGCACAGTGTAGTACATTGTATATGAGTGAGTTGCACTGAAAAACTTAGAATTTACTGAAAACCCGCATTAGACTAAATACACAGTGTAGTACATTGTATATGAGTGAGTTGCACTGAAAAACTTAGAATTTACTGAAAAAACCCGCATTAGACGAAATGCACAGTGTAGTACATTGTATATGAGTGAGTTGCACTGAAAAACTTAGAATTTACTGAAAAACCCGCATTAGACGAAATGCACAGTGTAGTACATTGTATATGAGTGAGTTGCACTGAAAAATTTAGAATTTACTGAAAAACCCGCATTAGACGAAATCCACAGTGTAGTACATTGTATAAGAGTGAGTTGCACTGAAGAACTTAGAATTTACTGAAAAACCCTCATTAGACGAAATGCACTGTGTAGTACATTGCATATGAGTGAGTTGCACTGAAAAAGTTAGAATTTACTGAAAAACCCGCATTAGACGAAATGCACAGTGTAGTACATTGTATATGAGTGAGTTGCACTGAAAAACTTAGAATATACTGAAAAACCCGCATTAGACGAAATGCAAAGTGTAGTTCATTGTATATGAGTGAGTTGCACTGAAAAACTTAGAATTTACTGAAAAACCCGCATTAGACAAAATGCACAGTGTAGTACATTGTATATGAGTGAGTTGCACTGAAAAACTTAGAATTTACTGAAAAACCCGCATTAGACGAAATGCACAGTGTAGTACATTGTATATGAGTGAGTTGCACTGAAAAACTTAGAATTTACTGAAAAAACCCGCATTAGACGAAATGTACAGTGTTGTACATAGTATATGAGTGAGTTGCACTGAAAAACTTAGAATTTACTGAAAAACCCGCATTAGACGAAATGCACAGTGTAGTACATAGTATATGAGTGAGTTGCACTGAAAAACTTAGAATTTACTGAAAAACCCGCATTAGACGAAATGCACAGTGTAGTACATTGTATATGAGTGAGTTGCACTGAAAAACTTAGAATATACTGAAAAACCCGCATTAGACGAAATGCACAGTGTAGTACATTGAATATGAGTGCATTGCACTGAAAAACTTAGAATTTACTGAAAAAACCCGCATTAGACGAAATGCACAGTGTAGTACATTGTATATGAGTGAGTTGCACTGAAAAACTTAGAATTTACTGAAAAACCCGCATTAGACGAAATGCACAGTGTAGTACATTGTATATGAGTGAGTTGCACTGAAAAACTTAGAATTTACTGAAAAACCCGCATTAGACGAAATGCACAGTGTAGTACATTGTATATGATTGAGTTGCACTGAAAAACTTAGAATTTACTGAAAAACCCGCATTAGACGAAATGCACAGTGTAGTACATTGTATATGAGTGAGTTGCACTGAAAAACTTAGAATTTACTGAAAAACCCGCATTAGACGAAATGCACAGTGTAGTACATTGTATATGAGTGAGTTGCACTGAAAAACTTAGAATTTACTGAAAAACCCGCATTAGACGAAATGTACAGTGTAGTACATAGTATATGAGTGAGTTGCACTGAAAAACTTAGAATTTACTGAAAAACCAGCATTAGACGAAATGCACAGTGAAGTACATTGTATATGAGTGAGTTGCACTGAAATACTTAGAATTTACTGAAAAACCCGCATTAGACGAATGCACAGTGTAGTACATAGTATATGAGTGAGTTGCACTGAAAAACTTAGAATTTACTGAAAAACTCACATTAGACGAAATGCACAGTGTAGTACATTGTATATGAGTGAGTTGCACTGAAAAACTTAGAATTTACTGAAAAACCCGCATTAGACGAAATGCACAGTGTAGTACATTGTATATGAGTGAGTTGCACTGAAAAACTTAGAATTTACTGAAAAACCCGCATTAGACGAAATGCACAGTGTAGTACATTGTATATGAGTGAGTTGCACTGAAAAACTTAGAATTTACTGAAAAACCCGCATTAGACGAAATGTACAGTGTAGTACAAAGTATATGAGTGAGTTGCACTGAAAAACTTAGAATTTACTGAAAAACCCGCATTAGACGAAATGCACAGTGTAGTACATTGTATATGAGTGAGTTGCACTGAAAAACTTAGAATTTACTGAAAAATCCGCATTAGACGAAATGCACAGTGTAGTACATTGTATATGAGTGAGTTGCACTGAAAAACTTAGAATTTACTGAAAACCCGCATTAGACTAAA
>NW_028228366.1:0-3000 GCF_978045245.1 Mus caroli | reverse complement strand
TCTGCAGTGGGATTTTCTCATCTTCCAACTTTTTCAGGTTTTCTAGCCATATTTGGTGTCCTTCAGTGTGAATTTGTAATTTTCTAGTTTTTTCAGGGTTTCTCTCCGTATTCTGCATCTTACAGCATGTATTTTTAATTTTCCACGTTTTCAGGGTTTCTTGGCATATTCTGGGTCCTACAGTGTGATTTTCTCATTTTCCACTTTTTTCAAGTTTTTTTGCAATTCTGGGTCCTTCAGTGT
Source organism: Mus caroli (assembly GCF_978045245.1). NCBI lineage: Eukaryota > Metazoa > Chordata > Mammalia > Rodentia > Muridae > Mus > Mus caroli. The sequence continues at coordinate 2,757 of NW_028228366.1, read as the reverse complement.
GAATTTTTAATTTTCTACTATTTTCAGGTTCTCTCGCCATATTTTTGGTCCTTCAGTGTGAGGTTTTTATTTTCTTATTTTTCAGGGTTTCTCGACATATTCTGTGTCCTACATCGTGTATTTTTAATTTTCCACGCTTTTCAAGTTTTTACTTCATATTCTGGGTCCTACATTGTGATTTTCTATTTTTCCACCTATTTCAGGTTTTCTCGCCATATTCTGGTTCCTACAGTGTGAGTTTTGAATTTTTCTCATTTTTCAGGTTTCCTAGCCATATTCCGGGTCCTTCAGTGTGAATATTTTAATTTTCCACGTTTTTCAGTATTTCTCGCCATATTCTGGGTAATACAGTGTGAATTTTTAATTTTTACATTTTTCAGGGTTTCTGGCATATTCTGGGTCTTGCAGTGTGATTTTCTCATTTTCCACTTTTTTCGAGTTTTTTCGTAATTCTGCGTCCTACAGTGTGATTTTCTCATTTTACAACTTTTTAAGGTTTTCTCGCCATATTTAGGGTCCTTCAGTGTGATTTTTTACTTTTCTAATTTTTCAGTGTTTCTCTACATATTCTGTGTCCTTCAACGTGTATTTTTAATTTTCCTCGTTTTTCAGGGTTTCTAGGCATACTCTGGGTCCTACAGTGTGATTTTCTTATTTTCGACGTTTTTCACTTTTTTTTTTTTCCAAATCTGGGTCCTACATTGTGATAATTCTCACTTTCCACCTTTTTCATGTGTTCTCGCCTATATTCTGGATCCTACAGTGTGTTTTTGAATTTTCCTCATTTTTCAGTTTTTCTCGCCATATGCCGGGTACTTTCAGTGTGAATTTTTAATTTTCCACGTTTTTCAGGTTTTTCCGTCATATTCTGGTTCCTACAGTGTGATTTTCTCATTTCCACGTTTTTCAGGTTTTCTTCATATATTCCAGGTCCTTCAGTGTGAATTTTTAATTTTCCACGTTTTTTAGGTTTTTCCATCATATTCTGGGTCCTACAGTGTGATTTTCTCATTTCCACGTTTTTCAGGTTTTCTTCATATATTCCAGGTCCTTCAGTGTGAATTTTTAATTTTCCACGTTTTTTAGGTTTTTCCATCATATTCTGGGTCCTACAGTGTGATTTTCTCATTTCCACGTTTTTCAGGTTTTCTTCACATATTCCAGGTCCTTCAGTGTGAATTTTTAATTTTCCACGTTTTTCAGGTTTTTCCGTCATATTCTGGGTCCTACAGCGTGAATTTTTAATTTTCTACTTTTTTCAGGTTTTCTTGCCCTATTCTGCGTCCTTCAGTGTGAATTTTTAATTTTCCTCTTTTTTCAGGTTTTATTGCAATATTCCGGGTCCTTTAGTGTGAATTTTTAATTTTCTACTTTTTTATGTTCTCTCGCCATATTTAGGGTCCTTCAGTGTGAGTTTTTAATTTTCTAATTTTTCAGGGTTTCTCGACATATTCTGTGTCCTACAGCGTGTATTTTTAATTTTCCACGTTTTTCAGGTTTTTTTCGTCATATTGTGGGTCCTACAGTGTGATTTCCTCATTTTCTACATTTTTCAAGTTTTTTCGAAATTCTGGGTCCTAAAGTGTGATTTTCTCAATTTCCACCTTTTTTAGGGTTTCTCGGCATATTCTGGGTCCTACAGTGTGATTTTCTCATTTTCGATGTTTTTCACTTTTTTTTTTCCAAATCTGGGTCCTACATTGTGATAATTCTCACTTTCCACCTTTTTCAGGTTTTCTCGCCTTTACTCTGGATCCTACAGTGTGTTTTTGAATTTTCCTCGTTTTTCAGTTTTTCTCGCCATATGCCGGGTACTTCAGTGTGAATTTTTAATTTTCCACGTTTTTCAGGTTTTTCCGTCATATTCTGGATCCTACAGTGTGATTTTCTCATTTCCACGTTTTTCAGGTTTTCTTCACATATTCCAGGTCCTTCAGTGTGAATTTTTAATTTTCCACGTTTTTCAGGTTTTTCCATCATATTCTGAGTCCTACAGTGTGATTTTCTCATTTCCACGGTTTTCAGGTTTTCTTCACATATTCCAGGTCCTTCAGTGTGAATTTTTAATTTTCCACGTTTTTCAGGTTTTTCCGTCATATTCTGGGTCCTACAGTGTGATGTTCTCATTTCCACGGTTTTCAGGTTTTCTTCACATATTCCAGGTCCTTCAGTGTGAATTTTTAATTTTCACGTTTTTCAGCATTTCTCGGCATATTTTGGGTCCTACAGTGTGAATTTTTAATTTTCTACTTTTTTCAGGTTTTCTTGCCATATTCTGGGTCCTTCAGTGTGAATTTTTAATTTTCCTCTTTTTTCAGGTTTTATTGCCATATTCCGGGTCCTTTAGTGTGAATTTTAAATTTTCTACATTTTTTAGGTTCTCTCGCCATATTTAGGGTCCTTCAGTGTGAGGTTTTAATTTTCTAATTTTTCAGGGTTTCTCGACATATTCTGTGTCCTACAGCGTGTATTTTTAATTTTCCACGTTTTTCAGGTTTTTTTCGTCATATTGTGGGTCCTATAGTGTGATTTCCTCATTTTCTACATTTTTCAAGTTTTTTCGAAATTCTGGGTCTTAAAGTGTGATTTACTCAATTTCCACCTTTTTCAGGTTTTCTTGCCATATTCTGGGTCCTACAGTGTGATTTTCTCATTTTCGACATTTTTCAAGTTTTTTTCACAATTCTGGGTCCTACAGTGTGATTATTCTCATTTTCCACCTTTTTCAGGTTTTCTCGCCATATTCGTGATACCTCA
>NW_028228365.1:0-3000 GCF_978045245.1 Mus caroli | reverse complement strand
GGTGGAAAATGAGAAAATCACACTGTAGGACCAGAATTGCAAAACAAAAAACTTGAAAAATGTCAAAAATGAGAAAATCACACTGTAGGACCCAGAATAGGCCGAGTAACCCTGAAAAACGTGGAAAATTAAAAATACACGCTGTAGGACCCAGAATATGGCAAGAAACCCTGAAAGAATTAGAAAATTAAAAACTCACACTGAAGGACCCGGAATATGGCGAGAAAACCTGAAAAAGGTGGAAAATGAGAAAATCACACTGTAGGACCCAGAATTACGAAAAAACTTTAAAAACGTGGAAAATGAGAAAATCACTCTTCAGGACCCAAAATATGCCAAGAAACCGTGAAAAACGTGAAAATTAAAAATTCACACTGTCAGACCCACATTATGGCGAGAAACCTTTGAAAAAAATTGGACAATAAAAATTCACACTGTATTACCCAGAATACGGCCAGCAACCCTGAAAAAAGTAGATAACTATAAACTCACACTGATGGACGAGGATATGGCTAGAAAACATGAAAAAGGTGGAAAATGAGAAAATCACACTGCAGGACCCAGAATATGCTGAGAATCCCTGAAAATCGTGGAAAATTAAAAATTCACACTGAAGGACCCGGAATTTGGCGAGAAAACCTGAAAAACGAGGAAAATTAAAAATTCACACTGTATTACCCAAAATATGGGGAGAAATACTGAAAAACGTGGAAAATTAAAAATTCACACTGCAGGACCTGGAATATGGCAAGAAAACCAGAAAAACAAGGAACATTAAAAATTCACACTGAAGGACCCAGAATATGGCGAAAAACCCTGAAAAATGTAGAAAATTAAAAGCTCACACTGAAGGACCCCAAATATGGCGAAAAAAACCTGAAAAAGGTGGAAAATGAGAAAACCACACTGTAGGTCCTAGAATTACGAAAAAACTTGAAAAACTAGGAAATTAGAAACTCACACTGAAGGACCCCGAATACGGCGAGAAAACCTGAAAAAAGGTGGAAAATGAGAAAATCACACTGTAGGACCCAGAATTGCGAAAAAAACTTGAAAACCGTCGAAAATAAAAAAAAATCACACTGTAGGACCCAGAATATGCGGAGAAACCCTTGAAAAACGTGGAAAAATAAAATACACGCTGTAGGAACCAGAATATATTGAGAAACCCTGAAAAAGTAGAAAATCAAAAACTCACACTGAAGGACCCCAAATACGGGGAGAAATCCTGAAAAACGTGGAAATGAGAAAATCACACTCTAGGACCAAGAATATGACGAAAAATCTGAAAAACCAGGAAAATTAAAAATTCACACTGAAGGACCGGGAATATGGCAAGAAAACCTGAAAAACGAGGAAAATTAAAAACACAAACTGAAGGACCCGGAATATGGCGAGAAAACATGAAAAACATGGAAAATTAAATATTCACACTGAAGGACCCAGAATATGCTGAGAAAACCTGAAAAAGTTGGATAATGAGCATTTCACAGTGTAGGACACAGAACATGACGAAAAAAAACTTAAAAACGTTTAAAATTAAAAATTCACACTGTAGGACCAGAATATGGCGAGAAACCCAGAGAAACGTGGAAAATTTAAAAATCACACTGTAGGACACAGAATATGGCGATTAACCCTGTAAAAAGTAGAATATTAAAAACTCACACTGAAGTACCCCGAAAATGGCAAGAAAACCTGAAAAAGGTGGAAAATGAGAAAATCACACTGTAGGATCCAGAATTGTGAAACAAAAAACTTGAAAAATGTCAAAAATGAGAAAATCACACTGTAGGACCCAGAATAGGCCGAGTAACCCTGAAAAACGTGGAAAATTAAAAATACACGCTGTAGGACCCAGAATATGGCAAGAAACCCTGAAAGAATTAGAAAATTAAAAACTCACACTGAAGGACCCGGAATATGGCGAGAAAACCTGAAAAAGGTGGAAAATGAGAAAATCACACTGTAGGACCAGAATTGCAAAACAAAAAACTTGAAAAATATCAAAAATGAGAAAATCACACTGTAGGACCCAGAATATGCCGAGAAACCCTGAAAACGTGGAAAATTAAAAATATACGCTGGGGGAACCAGATTATGGCGAGAAACCATGAAAAAATTGGACAATGAAAATTCTCACTGTATTACCCAGAATATGGCAATCAACCCTGAAAAAAGTAGATAACTATAAACTCACACTGATGGACCCGGAATATGGCGAGAAAACCTGAAAAAGGTGGAAAATGAGAAAATCACACTGTAGGACCAGAATTGCAAAACAAAAAACTTGAAAAATGTCAAAAATGAGAAAATCACACTGTAGGACCCAGAATAGGCCGAGTAACCCTGAAAAACGTGGAAAATTAAAAATACACGCTGTAGGACCCAGAATATGGCAAGAAACCCTGAAAGAATTAGAAAATTAAAAACTCACACTGAAGGACCCGGAATATGGCGAGAAAACCTGAAAAAGGTGGAAAATGAGAAAATCACACTGTAGGACCAGAATTGCAAAACAAAAAACTTGAAAAATATCAAAAATGAGAAAATCACACTGTAGGACCCAGAATATGCCGAGAAACCCTGAAAACGTGGAAAATTAAAAATATACGCTGGGGGAACCAGATTATGGCGAGAAACCATGAAAAAATTGGACAATGAAAATTCTCACTGTATTACCCAGAATATGGCAATCAACCCTGAAAAAAGTAGATAACTATAAACTCACACTGATGGACCCGGAATATGGCGAGAAAACCTGAAAAAGGTGGAAAATGAGAAAATCACACTGTAGGACCAGAATTGCAAAACAAAAAACTTGAAAAATGTCAAAAATGAGAAAATCACACTGTAGGACCCAGAATAGGCCGAGTAACCCTGAAAAACGTGGAAAATTAAAAATACACGCTGTAGGACCCAGAATATGGCAAGAAACCCTGAAAGAATTAGAAAATTAAAAACTCACACTGAAGGACCCGGAATATGGCGAGAAAACCT
>NW_028228364.1:0-3000 GCF_978045245.1 Mus caroli | reverse complement strand
TTCAATTTTTTTTCCAAATCTCGGTCCTACAGTGTGATTATTCTCATTTTCCACCTTTTTCAGGTTTTCTCGCCATATTCTGGGTTCTACAGTGTGAGTTTTGAGTTTTCCTCCTTTTTCAGCTTTTCTTGCCATATTCTGGGTCCTACATAGTGAGTTTGAATTTTCCTCTGTTTTTCAGGTTTTTTTGCCATGTTCTGGGTCCTTCAGTGTGAATTTTTAATTTTCTACATTTTTCAGGTTCTCTCGCCATATTTGGGGTTCTTCAGTGTGAGTTTTTAATTTTCTAATTTTTCAGGGTTTCTCGACATATTCTGTGTCCTACAGCGTGAGTTTTGAGTTTTCCTCGTTTTTCAGGTTTTCTCGCCATATGCCGGGCACTTTAGAGTTAATTTTTAATTTTCCACCTTTTTCAGGTTTTTCTGTCCTATTCTGGGTCCTACAGTGTGATTTTTCTCTTATCAACGTTTTTTAGCTTTTCTTGACATATTCCAGGACCTTCAGTGTGAATTTTAAATTTTCCACGTTTTTCAGTATTTCTCGCCATATTCTGTGTCCAACAGTGTGGATTTTTAATTTTCACGTTTTTCAGGGTTTCTCTGCATATTCTGGGTTCTGCAGTGTGATTTTCTAATTTTTCACATTTTCAGGTTTTCTAGCCATATTTGGGGTCCTTCAGTGTGAGTTTGTACTTTTCTATTTTTTTCAGGGTTTCTTGCCATATTGTGGGTCCTACAGCGTGTATTTTTAATTTTCCATGTTTTCAGGGTTTCTAGGCATATTCTGGGTCCTACAGTGTGATTTTCTCATTTTCGATGTTTTTCAAGTTCTTTCACAATTCTGGGTCCTTCAGTGTGAATTTTTAATTTTCCACATTTTTCAGGTTCTCTCGCCATATTTGGGGTTCTTCAGTGTGAGTTTTTAATTTTCTAATTTTTCAGGGTTTCTCAACATATTCTGTGTCCTACAGCGTGAGTTTTGAGTTTTCCTCTTTTTTCATGTTTTCTTGCCATATGCCTGCCTCTTTAGTGTTAATTTTTAATTTTCCACGATTTTCAGGTTTTTTCCGTCATATTCTGGGTCCTACAGTGTGATTTTTCTCATTTCCACGTTTTTCAGCTTTTCTTGACATATTCCAGGACCTTCAGTGTGAATTTTAAATTTTCCACGTTTTTCAGTATTTCTCGCCATATTCTGTGTCCAACAGTGTGATTTTTTAATTTTCACGTTTTTCAGTATTTCTTTCCATATTTTGTGTAATACAGTGTGAATTTTTAATTTTCCACTTTTTTCATGATTTCTCGATATATTCTTTGTCCGACAGTGTGAATTGTTAATTTTCACGTTATTCAGGGTTTCTCGATATTTTTTTTCCTACAGCGTGTATTTTTAATTTTCCAAGTTTTTCAGGGTTTTGCGTCATATTCTAGGTCCTACAGTGTGATTTTTCTCATTTATGACATTTTTCAGGTTTTTTCCCAATTCTGGGTCCTACAGAGTGATTTTCTGATTTTCCACCTTTTTCAGGATTTCTCGCCATATTAGGGGTCCTTCAGTGTGAATTTTTAATTTTCTACTTTTTTCAGGGTTTCACGACCTATTCTGTGTCCTACAGCGTGAGTTTTGGGTTTTCCTCGTTTTTCAGGTTTTCTCGACATATGCCTGGCTCTTTAGTGTTAATTTTTAATTTTCCACGATTTTCAGGTTTTTCCGTCATATTCTGGGTTCTACAGTGTGATTTTTCTCATTTCCACGTTTTTCAGCTTTTCTTGACATATTCCAGGACCTTCAGTGTGAATTTTAAATTTTCCACGTTTTTCAGTATTTCTCGCCATATTCTGTGTTCAACAGTGTAAATTTTTAATTTTCACGTTTTTCAGGGTTTATCGGCATTTCTGGGTCCTGTAGTGTGATTTTCTCATTTTCCACGTTTTTCAAGTTTTTTCGTAATTCTGGGTCCTACAGTGTGATTTTCTCATTTTCAACCTTTTTCAGGTTTTCTCGCCATATTTGGGGTCCTTCAGTGTGATTTTTTACTTTTCTGATATTTCAGGGTTTCTGGCCATATTCTGGGTCCTACAGCGTGTATTTTTAATTTTTCAGGTTTTTCAGGGTATCTCGGCATATTCTGGGTCCTAGAGTATTATATTCACATTTTCGACGTTTTTCAATTTTTTTTTTTTCAAATCTGGGTCCTACATTGTGATTATTCTCATTTTCCACCATTTTCAGGTTTTTCCATCATATTCAGGTTCCTACAGTGTGATTTTCTCATTTCCACGTTTTTCAGGTTTTCTTGACATATTCCAGGTCCTTCAGTGTGAATTTTTAATTTTCCACGTTTTTCATTATTTCTCGCCATATTCTTTGTCCGACAGTGTGAATTTTTAATTTTCACGTTTTTCAGAGTTTCTCTGCATATTCTGGGTTCTGCAGTGGGATTTTCTCATTTTCCAACTTTTTCAGGTTTTCTAGCGATATTTGGTGTCCTTCAGTGTGAATTTGTAATTTTCTAGTTTTTTCAGGGTTTCTCTCTGTATTCTGCGTCCTACAGCATGTATTTTTAATTTTCCACGTTTTCAGGGTTTCTTGGCATATTCTGGGTCCTACAGTGTGATTTTCTCATTTTCCACTTTTTTCAAGTTTTTTCACAATTCTGGGTCCTTCAGTGTGATTTTTTAATTTTCTACTTTTTTCAGGTTCTCTCGCCATTTTTTTGGTCCTTCAGTGTGAGGTTTTAATTTTCTTATTTTTCAGGGTTTCTCGACATATTCTGTGTCCTACATCGTGTATTTTTAATTTTCCACGCTTTTCAAGTTTTTACTTCATATTCTGGGTCCTACATTGTGATTTTCTATTTTTCCACCTATTTCAGGTTTTCTCGCCATATTCTGGTTCCTACAGTGTGAGTTTTGAATTTTTCTCATTTTTCAGGTTTCCTAGCCATATTCTGGGTCCTTCAGTTGAATATTTTAATTTTCCACGTTTTTCAGTATTTCT
>NW_028228363.1:0-3000 GCF_978045245.1 Mus caroli | reverse complement strand
GTGAATGGTTAATTTTCACGTTATTCAGGGTTTCTCGGCATATTCTTTGTCCTACAGCGTGTATTTTTAATTTTCCACGTTTTTCAGGGTTTTTCGTCATATTCTGGGTCCTACAGTGTGATTTTTCTCATTTACGACTTTTTCAGGTTTTTTCCCAATTCTGGGTCCTACAGAGTGATTTTCTCATTTTCCACCTTTTTCAGGATTTCTTGCCATATTAGGGGTCCTTCAGTGTGAGTTTGTAATTTTCTACTTTTTTCAGGGTTTCTAGCCATATTCTGGGTCCTACAGCGTGTATTTTTAATTTTCCACGTTTTTCAGTATTTCTCGCCATATTCTGTGTCTGACAGTGTGAATTTTTAATTTTCACGTTTTTCAGGGTTTCTCTGCATATTCTAGGTCCTGCCGTGTGATTTTCTCATTTTCCACGTTTTTCAAGTTTTTGCGTAATTCTGGGTCCTACAGTGTGATTTTCTCATTTTCCACCTATTTCAGGTTTTCTCGCCATAGTTGGGGTCCTTCAGTATGATTTTTTACTTTTCTAATTTTTCAGGGTTTCTCTCCATATTCTGGGTCCTACAGCGTGTATTTTTAATTTGCCACGTTTTTCAGGGTTTCTCAGCATATTCTGGGTCCTACAGTGTGATTTTCTCATTTTCGACGTTTTTCAATTTTTTTTTTTCCAAATCTCGGTCCTACAGTGTGATTATTCTCATTTTCCACCTTTTTCAGGTTTTCTTGCCATATTCTGGGTTCTACAGTGTGAGTTTTGAGTTTTCCTCCTTTTTCAGGTTTTCTTGCCATATTCTGGGTCCTACATAGTGAGTTTTGAATTTTCCTCGTTTTTCAGGTTTTATTGCCATGTTCTGGGTCCTTCAGTGTGAATTTTTATTTTTCTACATTTTTCAGGTTCTCTCGCCATATTTGGGTTTCTTCAGTGTGAGTTTTTAATTTTCTAATTTTTCAGGGTTTCTCGACATATTCTGTGTCCTACAGCGTGAGTTTTGAGTTTTCCTCGTTTTTCAGGTTTTCTCGACATATGCCTGACTCTTTAGTGTTAATTTTTAATTTTCCACGATTTTCAGGTTTTTCCGTCATATTCTGGGTCCTACAGTGTGATTTTTCTCATTTCCACGTTTTTCAGCTTTTCTTGACATATTCCAGGACCTTCAGTGTGAATTTTAAATTTTCCACTTTTTTCAGTATTTCTTGCCATATTCTGTGTCCAACAGTGTGAATTTTTAATTTTCACGTTTTTCAGGGTTTATCGGCATTTCTGGGTCCTGTAGTGTGATTTTCTCATTTTCCACGTTTTTCAAGTTTTTTCGTAATTCTGGGTCCTACAGTGTGATTTTCTCATTTTCAACCTTTTTCAGGTTTTCTCGCCATAATTGGGGTCCTTCAGTGTGATTTTTTACTTTTCTGATATTTCAGGGTTTCTCGCCATATTCTGGGTCCTACAGCGTGTATTTTTAATTTTCCACGTTTTTCAGGGTATCTCGGCATATTCTGGGTCCTAGAGTGTTATATTCACATTTTCGACATTTTTCAATTTTTTTTTTTCAAATCTGGGTCCTACAGTGTGATTATTCTCATTTTCCACCATTTTCAGGTTTTTCCATCATATTCAGGTTCCTACAGTGTGATTTTCTAATTTCCACGTTTTTCAGGTTTTCTTGACATATTCCAGGTGCTTCAGTGTGAATTTTTAATTTTCCACGTTTTTCATTATTTCTCGCCATATTCTTTGTCCGACAGTGTGAATTTTTAATTTTCACGTTTTTCAGAGTTTCTCTGCATATTCTGGGTTCTGCAGTGGGATTTTCTCATCTTCCAACTTTTTCAGGTTTTCTAGCCATATTTGGTGTCCTTCAGTGTGAATTTGTAATTTTCTAGTTTTTTTCAGGGTTTCTCTCCGTATTCTGCATCTTACAGCATGTATTTTTAATTTTCCACGTTTTCAGGGTTTCTTGGCATATTCTGGGTCCTACAGTGTGATTTTCTCATTTTCCACTTTTTTCAAGTTTTTTTGCAATTCTGGGTCCTTCAGTGTGAATTTTTAATTTTCTACTATTTTCAGGTTCTCTCGCCATATTTTTGGTCCTTCAGTGTGAGGTTTTTATTTTCTTATTTTTCAGGGTTTCTCGACATATTCTGTGTCCTACATCGTGTATTTTTAATTTTCCACGCTTTTCAAGTTTTTACTTCATATTCTGGGTCCTACATTGTGATTTTCTATTTTTCCACCTATTTCAGGTTTTCTCGCCATACTTCTGGTTCCTACAGTGTGAGTTTTGAATTTTTCTCATTTTTCAGGTTTCCTAGCCATATTCCGGGTCCTTCAGTGTGAATATTTTAATTTTCCACGTTTTTCAGTATTTCTCGCCATATTCTGGGTAATACAGTGTGAATTTTTAATTTTTACATTTTTCAGGGTTTCTGGCATATTCTGGGTCTTGCAGTGTGATTTTCTCATTTTCCACTTTTTTCGAGTTTTTTCGTAATTCTGCGTCCTACAGTGTGATTTTCTCATTTTACAACTTTTTAAGGTTTTCTCGCCATATTTAGGGTCCTTCAGTGTGATTTTTTACTTTTCTAATTTTTCAGTGTTTCTCTACATATTCTGTGTCCTTCAACGTGTATTTTTAATTTTCCTCGTTTTTCATGGTTTCTAGGCATACTCTGGGTCCTACAGTGTGATTTTCTCATTTTCGACGTTTTTCACTTTTTTTTTTTTTCCAAATCTGGGTCCTACATTGTGATAATTCTCACTTTCCACCTTTTTCAGGTGTTCTCGCCTATATTCTGGATCCTACAGTGTGTTTTTGAATTTTCCTCATTTTTCAGTTTTTCTCGCCATATGCCGGGTACTTCAGTGTGAATTTTTAATTTTCCACGTTTTTCAGGTTTTTCCGTCATATTCTGGTTCCTACAGTGTGATTTTCTCATTTCCACGTTTTTCAGGTTTTCTTCATATATTCCAGGTCCTTCAGTGTGAAT